>NC_092775.1:41704143-42004299 GCF_047496795.1 Chiloscyllium punctatum | reverse complement strand
GACTGCCGAAAAGCTGCCTGCTGAACGAGAGGATATTATAGTTTCAACAGTTTGTAATCAGAAATCGGCAGATGGAAGGCTACAAGTTATCGTATATTGGAAACATGGACGAAATGCCTATTACTCTTCACATGCTGGAGAATCTAATTGTGAATCAAAAAGGGGGGAAAAGAAAGGTATCAGGGAGAACAGGTGGCCATAAGGTTTAGTTTAGTTCTTTGTATGACTGACTGTACCAAGTTAAAACCAATGGCTGCTTTTAAAGAGAATAACTTTGCCAAAGGAGAAATGTCCAAAAGAAACTGTCATCCATAGGCATCCACAAAGCTGGATGGATGAAAATGAATGTAGAAAATGATAAAGGAAGTTTGAAATTTACAACCTAGTGGACTACGCAAGGAAAAGAGTTTGCTTGTCTGGGACCAGTTTAGATCGCATCTGGTAAAGAATGTTGTTGATAACATCTGATCACATAACACTCACTTAGCTGTAATTCCCAGTGGACTTACAAGTGTTTTGCAACCAATGGATGTTAGTATCAATAAGCCATTTAAGGAAATGATGAGAATGAAGTGGAATAACTGGATGCATGATGGAGAAAAAACATACACGAAAGTGAGGAAGGTGCAGGCTCCACCACTGCCACTGATCTGTGAATGGATTGTTGATTCATGTAAGGAAATAAAAACTGACACTATTCACAAATCGTTCAAGAAATGTGGAATTTCAAATGCATTGCACAGTACAGAGGACCATTATCTATGGGATGACATAGATAAAGAAGCAGCAGCAGCAGATGTGCTACCTCTAACTATGAACAGGAAAGTTGAAGAGGATTCATGTGATGATTCATCCTGGTGATTACGAAGCTCTTTTCAGTGCTGAAGATGCTGAACAGTGTGACTTTGTAGGATTTTAATGAGCTTTTTAATTTGACATGTTTAATTCGAGATGTACCATGTAATTGTGATTTAAAGTCATATTATATTTCTATTTCATTTTTGTACATATAACTAAAAGTTTACTAATTCATTTTTGTTTCTATGGTCTTTATCCAGCAATTACCATAATTCATTTTTTTCTTTATTTGTTTAGAGATCAATTGGGCTTTCTGCTAATGATATGGTAATTTGGACTGTAGTATGAATGTCAGCCCCTCAAAAGTAGCATCCATGTAATAGTTGACCCCATATGTTTGGTAATAAATCAACAGTAGCATCCTGGGAAACACCAAAGATCAGAGAGGCCTTGCAATGGATGTCCATTGGTAGTAAGACAGATGGGTAAAAAGTGGCGTGTAGGAAACTTGCCTTTATTAACTCAGTCATAAAGGTTAACAGCATTGAGATGATGCTGGAACCGTATAAAACACTGTTCAGACCACAGCTAATATGTAGTTACAGTAACATTTGCAGTTCTGGAATCCACATTAGAGCAAGGATGTAATCCCACTGGAGCTGGTGCAGAGGAGATTGACCAGAAATTTGCCTGGATTGGAGAGTTTTAGTTATGAAGAGAGATTGAATAGACTGGGATTGTTTTCCTTGGAACAGAAGAGACTGCTCTGGGGAAAACAATTGACATGTATCTATGAGTGGCATATACAGGGTAGAACTGAAGAAACCTATTTCCTCGGTGGAGAGATCAATGACTAGGGGACTTAGATTTAAGGTAAGAGGTGGGAGATTTGGAGGGAGTGTAAGAAACAATTTCTTTCACTCGGAGGGTCATGGGAAACTGGAACTCACTGCCTGAAGTGGGGGTAGAGTTAGAGACCCTCATAACATTTTAACAAGTACTGAGGTAGGCACTTGCAATGCCAAAGCATATAAGGTTATGAGCCAAGTGCTAGAAAATTGGATTAGTTAGGTGCTTTATTTGACCAGTACAGACTCAATGGACCAAATGGCCTTTTTCTTTGCTGCAGACCTCTATGACTCAATGAAATGATAATATAATTATGTACATAAGCTAAACTATTACATCTAGAAAAAACTATAGTTTTAAAAAATAATACAAATTGTTAAAAACAGTGTGTTTATATAGCAGCTTCTCCCTTAATTCGATGTGCAAGTCTGAATTATTTATTCTGCTCTTGGTAAATGAAAAATAAAAAAGGATCATTATAACATTCTACTTCCTGATTTGCTGTTAAAAAACAAAGAACAGTACATCACAGGAACAGGCCTTTCGGCTCTCCAAGCCAATGCTGACACATTTTTGTCCTTCCATACTAAAACTGCCTTCACTTACAGGAACCAGAACTGTATGCAATGGTGACCACACTTCCTGAGAGATGTGGATGCTTTGGAGAGGATACAGAAAAGGTTTACCAGAATGTTGTCAGGTATAGAGGATTGCTTTTGATTATAATACTTCAGTGGGATTGGCTGTTCAACCTGCTTACTAATATCACTGTTGCTGAATGCCTGGGGAGCCTCTCGACTTGGTGCCAGAATTAAACTAATGTTACGAAATAGATTACTATCAGAGATCATAAGAACTTGAGAGCTGGCTTTCATTGATATCAGCATTAAGTATTGTTGCTTTGCCAATGAATGTGATATTTTGATTCATATCTTTGCGTTGTCTACAGCATCTCAGCAGATTAAAAATTAATTACCTAAAACATAGCTTACAAAGAAATTAATAAGCATATATTGTAGCAACTACAATAAAGTGCTCAATTCTGGTAAACTGTGACCTTAAGTCAGTTCACCAAATGATTCAATTGAGATTATAAATTGCCACTGATATAGGGTGCAATTTATTAAGCACAATGGAAACATGATCTGTGGCTCATAATGTATTTTTTAACACACTTATTAATGACAAATGTATTAAAATCCAGTGATTGGTTGAGAGATCAAGAGACAATGCAGGTCAGAAAGAAGAATGGCACAGGGTAGAATATGAGCAGCAGAGTTATGGGTGAGCTCACGTTTATAGAAGGTAGAGGTTGGAAGGCTAGCTAAGAGAACATTGAAATAATCAAGTCCGGAGGTGACGGAAGCACGGATGACATGTGCTGGCAGCAGATGGGTGGAGGAACCAGAGATTATGGATTACATAGAGGTAGTGGTAGATTTTGTAATAGGAAAGTTTGGCAACTCAGTTTGGGGTTGAATAGGATGATGAGGTTGCAAGTACAGTATTCTGGTTCAGACTGAGAAGGTAGCTGGGAAGGGACTGGAATCAGCAGCAAGAGTACAGAGCTCTTCACAAGGACTGACAAACATTGGCTTCCGTACTTCTAACACTTTACTGGAGAAAAAAAAAGTGGCTCTTGGGAGATTTTCCATTACCAAGGAAAGTAAAATAAAGAAACTGAATTTTAGTAGCTGCCCTACAGAAACCACCCTGTTACATTAAGATATACATCAGCTCATATTTCAAAAATAAATTGTTGGTTGCCCTGTTCCTTGTACACAATATGATTTTTGCTACTTTATTATAATCAATAAATACTTGACAATACACTCCTCCTAAATAAGACATTGTTTTATTCTCCATCTTATCTATTCCTCAAATGTAACTGGGTCAACAACATGCAGAAGTTCATTATAATACTCGTTACGGCTTGGCTGGCTTGTTCGCTAGTCAGAATCAATTTATACAGTCCACAATCTGGCAATGCCCCTTTCTGTTCCCTCCCCCATTGCCTCACTGAGAAATACTTTCAACTATAATGCTCTGAAACTCAATGACCATGAAAATCCCTGTAGAAATCCAAAATATTCATTTGATTATTTGATGTTTCATTCCCTTGTTCATTTCCAATTAAAATGATAAACGAGCAACAAAAAAAAAACTGGCAACTTAAGAAGAGCCATAGAGTACAGCTGCATCCCAAAAATACATCAAAATGCACCAAAGAAATGAAAGTAATGCTTACCTGCTATCCAACCCCAGGGACCAGCATCCAGATATCCCGGCACCAGAATAAACAGGGAAAGAGCTCATACTAATTGCAACAGGATTGCTTATGCTACGTTGCTCTAAACTGAATACTAGGGTTTTAAATTCATTGTTTTATCTCACGCTAAGGCAACTGGCTGGCTGGGTTTTCCATGGGCTTCAACATGCATGTGTTATGAACCAGGAGATTAAAAGAAAATGCAATGGTTCTCTTTTTTGTTTAAAGAAAAAAAAGGAGTGAAAAGCAAATGCTTTCAAATCCAACAGCAGTCAAAACACATAAGAGGATAACGTATCCCAGAGATTAAGTTCATTGCCTGATATTAATAGCAATCTCTGTCGTGCAAGACTCTTGACACACTGCCCATTTTGATGTAAGCATTATCTGCATATGACATTTGGTTGCAGTGGATCATTTGAGGAAGCCATGGAGTAGTCTACTACCAAAATAAACAACAAATTTGAATGCTCAATATCACAAACATCTATAATTCACCTAGGTGGAAGTGGATACTGCAGATACTGGAGATTAGAGTCAAGATTAGAGTGGTGCTGGAAAAGCACAGCAGGTCAGGCAGCATCCAGAGGAGCAGAGAGAAAAAAAAAATCGACATTTTGGGCAAAAGCCCTTCCTTTTGCCCAAAACATCGACTTTCCTTCTCCTCGGATGCTGCCTGACCTGCTGTGCTTTTCCAGCACCACTCTAATCCTGATGTATAATTCACTATCAAGTTAATAGACTTTAAGTGAAACCAATGTGTACTGCCGAGAGAGTGTTTCATATTATATCAGACAGTTTCTTTAGGAGCCCCTAGCATACATAACTAAATTTGTGTCATATATAATGAGCTCAATACTGAATAAAGCCTAGAATTGCCGAGAAAGTGCAGGGTGCAATTGAAAAGGAATGCATGAAAGCAAAGAGGAAGTATGGCAAAATTTTGGCAAGTAAAATCGAAGAAATAGAAGATAGAAGCAGGAATAAGCTATTTGACCTCCTCGAGCTTGCTCCACTATTCAACATGACCATGACTAATCAAACTCAATACCCCAATTCCACTCTCCCCTACATAGCCCTTAATCCCTTTAGCCACAAGAGCTATAACTGCCTCCTTCTTGAAAACACAAAGCTTTGGCATTAACTTTCGTTTGTGGTAGTGAATTCCACAGGCTCACTCTCTAGGTGAAGAAATTTTTCCTCATCCCAGTCCTAAAAATGTTTATCCTTACCCTGGTTCTGAACTCCCCCACATCTGGAACATTCTTCCTGCATCTAACCTCTCTAGCCCTGTTAGAACTTTGTACATTTCAATGATATTCCTGCTCATTCTTCTAAACCCATGAATACAATCCTAATTGGCTCGACCTCTCCTCATCAGTTAGTCCCACCATGCCAGAAAATCTTGGAGGCACTCCCGCTATAGCAAGAACATTCACGATGCAAACCAAGAGCTGTCATTATGACCAACAATTATTCTACATTTCATGTTGGTATTTCTGTGTGGTCTGGCTTGTAGCAGTACAGTCAAGCTCAGTGATGGACAAGGATAGCCTCCTCCAGTTCAATGTCCTCATTCTCCTCACAGGACTGCTCCTTCTCCCCCAGTTCCTTAGGACATATGCCTGGTTGCCTCCTCCAATTGTACAGAGTACAACACATCAGGATAATGCAGCATGCTATCCAGACTATATTGGAGACCATCCCTCATCAGTCCAAGCAGGAGAACTGCATCCTCAGCAGTCCTAATGTCTGCTCCACCACAATCCTGGCTAAAGTATGGGCAGCACTGTAACTGAGCTCAGCTTCAATCAAGGGTTTATATAATGATATCATGAGCCATAGTCAATGGGTAGTCCTGGTCTCTCACTAACGAGACACTCAAACACACTAGATATGTAAGAGTGCTCCAGGATGTAGGAGTCTGAGCAGCTGCCAGGGCAGTGGGCACACACCTCCAGGAAGTGGAAATGGTGATCACAGATCACCTGCCGATTAATGGAACGGAAGCCCTTCCTGTGATGAATTCTGGAATGTTGTGGATTATGACCCTCTCAATGCCATGTATGTACAGGCTATGGTACACTGCACCTGAGGGAAGCCAGCTTTATTTCTGAATTCCACTGTCTGTGCCACAGCATCTGCCACTGTCTTGATGTATTTGCGGGTGTATGACTGCAGGATCCCACACAGGGTCACCTGTCACTTGCTGGAAGGAGCTGGTCACAGAATTTCCCAGCGACTGTCACCTTCACAAGTTCTGGGATAGAATGGCCTTACACTTCTGCGGGCCTCAGCCCACAGTGCAGCAAGAATACAGAACTTGCACTGGCATTGTACCTCACCTGTCCCCGGGAGATGGAGCTGGGGTCAAAACCACAAGTCCTTCTGCAGTCCCTATACATTCTGAAGGGTTCTGTGGCTGCAACCTCTACTCAAGCTGAGAGCACCTTGGCCTCCCCGTTACTCATGGGTCTGTCATTTGTCCTGGTTCTTCTTGCATCCATGTTCACCTTCTTAGGATGGCAGCCATAGCAACTGACATCCCACTACTAGCTGGATGCATGCAAGTTACCAACGCTGGGAACATAAGGAGCAAAACAGGCTCTTCTCTCAAAGCAGTCAGTCAGTGGTGGCATATCCTGCAGATAGAGTGTGAGTGAAAAATACATCTTGAAGCACTGAGTCACACTACATCAGTATGACAAGAATCCTGTCCCCATATTTCATTCAACTTCAGCTCAGTATGTACAGTAACTTGGTGAAGGTGCAGCGCCAGCTGAGTGACCCGATGTTACCTCAAAAAGGAAGTGCATGTTGCATTCCAACCCACTTCCCACCCAGACCCATAAATCATTCAACTTTTCATTACGTTCAGTAAAATCCATCACCTATACTTTCAAGGCAGAAGTAGGAGTAATGATGTCTGTCTCCCACAGCACCCTTGCAAGGGTCACACACTATGGGTCAATTTTGGCCAAAATTAGTGTCGTTTTAAGTCAATGCCATTAACTTCTGAATCATTGCATCACCGAGCTGTCAATCTACAATTTGCAAGGATCAGTAGTGTAAATTGCCTATTCCAACATTGAATCCTAAACACATTCACTCTACACACATTGTACATTAAAATACAGCTGCAGTTTGTAAGTGGATGCTTCATGATTTGCTCCTTCACATGTCCTGGCATCCAGCAGAAGGGGATCCTGCACTTTTGCCCAAACTGACTCTGACTCTGCCCATTTTCCTAGCTATTTTCTGAATTATTTTCCAGTTGCATCATGCATCTAGAGAAGGATAAGTGATGGCAGAGAATACAGTTTGTATTAGACATCATCAACACTGGGTTCCACCTAATCACCAGGTGACCCACCCCACCTTCCCAAAAAAAACCTCCATGTCCCTTCACCTCACACTACCCCATCAGCTCATTTCTACTCAGCTCCCTCACCCTGTCCCACCAGCATGTGGAGAACTATCATGTTGAACATTGCCTCCAAGTGTCCTCTTTGTTCTGAGCCCTGACACTACAGCTTAATAATGCCCAGCCTGATTCTGTATGCTCACCTTGTGGAGACCATGATGGTGGTCACAACCAATAAGCCCCCTCTCCTGTGGGTCACCACGTGCCTAGCTGTTCAAACCACCACACACATTGCATTTCCCATGTCACACGTTTCTACTTACTCTCACCAGCTTTAATTATGCAGCCCTATTGGTAGTGGGATCCCACCATTGCTCCCATAGAGACGCCTTGCACTCTCTTGACAATCAACACATGGACTGCAAAGCCTCCAACTGACTTCAACCAACAGCCCTTGGACATGATTGACCAGGCACTCTGACTGATGTCTTTGCAGCTCCCCACCAGAAGATGCACAATTGCCCTGATTGCTTGTGCTAGTTACCCACTTCACAGATTGTTGGGACATATCCTTGAACTGTGCGTGGCCCAAATAGATGAGTCTTTGTGGCCACATCCCTGGATTGTACGCAGACTGTGCTGGAACTCCATACTGATAGCAGGCTCTCTGCCTAGCCAAAAAAAAAGAGAGGGTGATGGCTGCACCTTAGTCCAGCCATGGCTACTTGAATACACATGCTGTGTTTGTGTTACATAAACAACTGGCACATGCTGTGGACATTAGACTGACATCTTCAGGGAAAAAAGTGCTCCCCCCACCACCACCCCCCCCACCCCACCCCCATACTCCCATGCCCAGAAAAGATCTCTACAGCCAAACAGACCATCTTATGTGTCTGTGCATAACAGCACATCAATATGGCAATTTCAATCACTTTTGGTTCTGGCTGAAGCACCAACACCCCAATAGGTTCAGCAAGGCAAGGCAAGGCATGGGTGCTGTGAGCATGCAGGTCAGCACTAAGTAAATGAATAATAAGAGAGCAAGTGTGCAGCCCTAAAATACAGCCTGGTCCAATCAATCAGCTGCCAGTGTATGCAAAGTGGCCTTGCAGCAGTCTTCCAAAGTTTGTTTCCAGTGTGCCCTATAATGCAACCTGTGCTTTCTAAGTGCCCCCACAGTAGAAGAGAGGTGCCATGAGGATTGAGAGGGATTGGCAAATATTGGACGCCAATATCCACGGACAAGGAGTGGGTGCAGCTGGTGCCCATGTATTGTGCCAAGAAGCTGTTTAATCATGAGCAACATGGAGGCTGCTGTTCATAGTCAGTGAGGAGCTGAATTTGCCACGTACCTGCTCTGACTTCCATGGTACCATGACACACTGCAGCACCCTGGAGCTGCGCAAATTATAAGAACACCTACACATCATCTTCAGAAACACCAGGTACCCAAAGCGTGTAGTCTGCCAATACCCACATGACAGATCACAACAGGAAGACATAACATGTCCACGTACACTGGTCACTCTGCCATACATTAAGGACATATCAGAAATGACCACCAGACCACTTACTCCAACCCCTGGGTATCATGGTCGCCCATAAACCAATTACCACACTATGACAATCAATAAAAGCATAAAAGGATCCCATACCCACAACCAACAGCACCGATGTGATATACAAAATACCATGTAAAAACTGCCAAAAGCACTACATAAGCTAAACAGGAAAGAAATTAGCCACCAGGGTACACAGACACCAACTAGCTACCAAGAGACGTCAGCTATCACATGTATCCATGCACATGGGCAATGAAGGACACCAATTCAACTGGAACAACGTATTCATCCTAGGACAAGCTAAACTGAGACATGCACGGGAATTCCTGAAAGCCTGGCACTCAACCCAGAACTCCATTAACAAACATGTGGAGTTGGATTCCATTTACCAACCATAAAACCGGAAAATGATACCATCAACCCCAGCAGACCCAGACACATAAATAGCAAGTGGGACAGAACACCAATGTTTCTCACTGGAGGCGTACTGATGATGTTATCTAGTATGGTGACAAAATGTCTGTAAACAAACATACCAGCTCAGTGAGCAAGTCAACGACCTCAAGCTGTTTCTTTATTGATCTCATCCCCATGAAATCACTATGGGTGATGCTTTCTGCACTCAATCAAGTACTGACCATTTCAGAACAATAAACAACAGCTTTCTTTCTCCCTCCACTACTGAATTCACAAATTCAGATGACCTTAATATTTCATTATTCTCTTAGAACAAGTTAGAACATAGAACAATATAGCATAGAACAGGCCCTTCGGCCCTTGATGTTGCGCCGATCTGTGAACTATTCTCAGCTCGTCCCCTTATACTATCCCATCATCATCCTCCTTAACGTGGCTGAGTGGACTACATTGGCAGGTAGGGCATTCCACGCCCTTATCACTCTCTGAATAAAGAACCTGTCTCTGACATCTGTCTTAAATTTACCACCCCTCACTTTGTAGTTATGCCCCCTCGTACAAGCTGATGTCATCATCCTAGGAAAAGGACTTTCACTGTCTACCCTATATAACCCTCTGATCATCTTGTATGTCTTTATCATATCCCCTCTTAGCCGCCTTCTTTCCAATGAGAACAGACCCAAATCTCTCAGCCTTTCCTCATAAGACCTTCCCTCCAGACCAGGCAACATCCTGGTAAATCTCCTCTGCACCTTTTCCAATGCTTCCACATCCTTTCTGTAATGGGCCAACTAGAACTGTACACAATATTCCAAGTGTGGCCGCACTAGCATTTTGTACCATTGCAGCATGACATTGTGGCTCCAGAACTCAATACCTCTACCAATGAAACCTAACACACCATACGCCTTCTTAACAGCACTATCCACCTGGGTGGCAACTTTCAGGGATCTATATACATTGACTCCAAGATCCCTCTGCACATCCACACTACCAAGAATCTTTCCATTGACCCAGTACTCTCTGCCTTCCTGTTATTGTTCCCAAAGTGAATCGCCTCAGGTTTAGCTGAATTGAACTCCATTTGCCACCTCTCAGCCAAATTCTGCTGTTTATCCAAGTCCCCCTGCAACCTGTAACATTCTTCCACACTGTCCACTACTCCACTGACTTTAGTGTCATCTGCAAACTTACTAACCCATCCACCTACGTCTGCATCGAAGTCATTTATAAAAATGACAAACAGCAGTGGTGCCAAAACAGATCCTTGTGGCCAAGTTCTCTTCAAATAGTTGTTCTCTTTTGAGCCAGGAAGTACTTAATCTCTCCTTTCATATGAGGACTTTTGTGATGTAAACTTGTCATTTATAGCTGTCAGTGTGGTACCTGCTAAAGTAATTTTTTTCCTTCTCTTCAGTGTTTTGGATCTGGATACATTATTTTATCTTCATAGTGGTGTCTTCTGTGGAGTTGTATGCATCATATTTTTAATTTGTTGCAGAGTAATTTAGTTCTCATTCCACCACCTATGTTGAAGCAAATTGGCTTATAATTTCAACTTCGAGATTTCTCCTTCACTCCCAGTGATTGAATTATTGTGGAGGCTAATTGTTCACTCCCTTAGGAGATTCATTCTTGTTTGATGTGGCATCTTTTATTGCTGTTGGAGATATTTCTTTGGAACGTGAACAAATCAGGTTTTTTGCTTGACCTTGTCCTTTCCTAATCACTTCAGTCCTTAATGACAGACTTGAATTTGGATTAGATAGTTGTTCACTGATGTATAGCAATGTGACTCCATTTTCCATCTATAATCACATATTCCTTCTAGTAGGCAGTCCAGTTGCTGGTTCTTTGTTGCCTCTCCAAAACTGAACTCCCTCTTTGATAAGTGAAAAACATTTCAGCCAAGCCTTTATACTCTCAGCTTTCCATCTCATTTATAATATGAAACACTATTTGTCTTTAAACTCCAACTTAACCAGATTCAGGAGATTCTGCACTTTGTGCAGGTTCCCCTAAGCTTATAGATTTTATAGTTTTCCACCAGCTTTTCCTTGATCTTATTTTCATCGACTCTTTGCAGTGTGGAAACAGCCCAACAATTTCACACCGACCCTCTGAGCATTAAGCCACAGAGACCATTCCCCTGCCCCATTACTCTACATTTACACTGAACTAATGCTCCTAACCTACACATCTGTGAACACTATGGGCAATTTAGTATGGCCAATTCACTTAATTTGCATATCTTTGGATTGTGGGAGGAAACCAGAGGACCCGGAGGAAACCCACACAGACACGGGGAAAATGTGTTTGTCTGTGTGGAATTCGCACACAGTCACCTGAGGCTGGAATTGAACTCTGGTTCCTAGCATTGTGAGGCAGCAGTGCTAACCACTGAGCCACCGTGTCGCGCCATTTCTTGAATCTCTTGAACCTTTTGAATGAGATCGCCATTACTACATAATGCCTTTTGACTCAGGAGTGCAAAGGTTTGGTTGCAAACGACTTAAACTTTCACTCGTATTTTGAATCCTCAATGTTAGAGAGTTGCTTGTGGCATATGTGTAATGTTAAGTGGAAAGCCTCTTGGAAATTCTACATGCCAACTTTGAGTAAAATGTTTTGTGAAGTAAGACCCTGATAATATTTTGCCCTTAGGTGTAGCTTGAAATTTGAGAGATGCCTATTGACAGAAATGTTTGCATGCCAACATTTCTAGGTCACTGATTTTCCTCAGGAAGAACTTGGAGTTTATCTTCTAGTAGACATTGTTCTATTTCATTTATTTCTTTGGGTAATTCTTCAGTCTTTTGTTTTTTTGTGGCTGCATTCTGCTCTGACACATTTTCTTAAGAATTCATCTACTTTCTTCTAGTGAAAGCATTTTGTGCAGGTTAATGTAGTTTTTTTGTGTTGGCAAAGACCCTACGTCTGGTTGTAGAGTGATACTGGGTGTTATGGAACTCATCAGGTCTGGATTCCAGCAGTAAGGAGATTAAACTCTACCTGAGCCAGAGAGCTGGGAATTCAGATAATTGACTGTTCTTGTGATATAGCTCTACCATGCTGTAGCCACTATCATGTGTACAGGCAAGTCACATGCACATGATTGCACCTTCTATAAAAAAGGTTCGGACTTCATTTGCAGAGTTTCTTGGATTGTTACAGTATCCTTTCACTGGCATTAGTTCTCTCATTTCCCATTGTGGAAGACAACCACTTGCATTTATACGGCATCTTATATGTAGTACAATGTCCCGAGCAGGCATTTACAGGAGCTGCAACAAAAATCTGATACCAAGCTACAAAAGAAACTACCAGTGTAGATAGATAGAACTTAAAGCTTGGCCAAGAAGTAAGTTTGATCAGAAAGATACCAAAGAAACAAAGTACAAATCAAACTTTTGAACAATATTAAAATCAACCACACACTAAGTATTGTTATCTTTCTTCAAAGGATTACAAAAGTGTTTTATGTTGCTGTAATGTGGCAGGCAGTGTGTGTCTGTGATTTTCATACGTAAGCCATAATTTCAAACTTTCCCAATATGATAAGATGATGGTAGCTGGTTTTAAAATAAGAGGTAATCTGTTGTTAGATTTCTTGATGTGGAGGTGCCAATGTTGGACTGGGGTGGACAAAGTTAAAAAAAATCACAGCACCAGGTTACTGTCCAACAGGTTTGTTTGGAATTACAAGCTTTCAGAATGCTACTCCTTCATCAGGTAGCTGACAGCGCTCCAAAAGCTAGTACTTCCAAATAAACCTGTTGGACTATAACCTGGTGTTGTGTGATTTTTAACTTTTGTTATGTTCCTGACTGCATAGAAGGACATACAGCCCAACAAATCTGTGCTAGTCAAAAACGTTTCTAAACCCATTTTCCATCACTTTGCCCCTCACCTTGTATGCCTTTGGATAATAAGTGCACATCTAAAATACTTTTTAAATGTTGTTTTTAAAATTTTTTTTATTATTAGATTCCCTACAGTGTGGAAACAGGCCCATCAGCCCAACAAGTCCACACCGACCCTCCGAAGAGCAGCCCACCCAGACCCATTCCCCTACATTTACCCCTCCACTTAACACCACGGCAATTTAGCATGGCCAATTCATCTAACCTGCACATTTTTTTGGACTGTGGAAGGAAATCAGAGCACCCGGAGGAAACCCACACAGACACAAGGAGAATGTGCAAACTCCACACAGACAGTTGCCTGAGACAGGGATTGAATCCGGGTCTCTGGTGCTGTAAGGTAGCAGCGCTAACTACTGTGCCACTGTGCTTTGTTGGCTGGACAGCTGATTTGTGATGCTGAGTGACACCAACAATTCCCAGCCTTCTCAAACTCACCCCTCACCTGAGGCATGGTGATCCTTACATTAAGAATTCTCCACCAGTCATTCCTCTAATGAGGAGACAGTGGTCCTCTGGGACTATGACAACTTTACCTTTATACTACAGTAGTTGGAAGATAAATTGTGGTAATTCATCAAGGCTCCTTGAACAGCGCCTTTTAAACACAAAACTTGTTTCATCTTGATGAACAAACGTATAGGAACATCCACCACCAAGTGCAAGTTCGCCTCTAAGCCACACATGGAATATTAGCTCTCTCCTTCATCACCAGGTCAAAACACTAGTAACCCCTCCCTAATAGCACAGTGGGTATCCCTACACCACAAGGATTGCAGGTTGGTCAAGGTAGAAACTCATCACCACTTTCTATATGAATATCCAGGACGAGCAATAAACTCTGGCCCAGCCATTGGCAACCACTTTCATGAATGAACAAAACAAAAAAAAAGACAATGTTCCCAACAAATAATAGTCAAAACACACTAAACAGATCATATAAAAAAAACTTAGTGACTTGTCATAGTTTAGAAGAGACTATAAAATCATCAGCTTCTTGATCTTCCACCCACCAGTGAACAATCCTTGAAGACTGGATGGATCAATGGTGTACACAATATCCCCCATATTCTGATAGGAGAATGATGTACTAAAAATCTCTCAGCTATAACAGAGAATTCTCTGTGACAACGTGTTCACACTCAGATGAATCACATCTTAGCCCTGACCAGAATTCACTACAGTGGCCCCAGCTGGGAGGGACAGCGAAGTCAGTGAAGATATCTGCTCTCAATCACAACCAAACTAAGCTGGCTGGACATCTGACAGGAACAGGTAAGAATAAGCTGTAACTGATGACAACCACCTAACAGTCAGAGCTGAAACATTGCCTAGGAGGCAGGAAGCAAGAGTTGGGTCATTCCTGGGTCTCAAATAGGCTCCAGGTAGCAGTTGCAGCTGGGCTTTCAAAGCTACTTGGCCAGAGGCTTTCCAACTTGAGAGGAACAGGCTGCAGAAGAGGCAAGCAAGGGAGAGGATGCTTTATGATGGAGGCACATTCTCACCACCTCTGAGATGGCACAGAAGCGGTCTTCCTCTAAAATAGCTAGGACAAGAACCGGGGTCAGTAACCCAGCATACCAGCCGTCATCCGTATTTACAGGCCCAGCTCAGTCTTTGAGTTTTGCACGGCACATTTATTCTGGACTCAGGCCTAGCAGAAGGAAATTACCACTGGGGTGAGAAAATGGGCAGTAACCATGAAACTGCATTCAAATAAGGATATCTGTTTTGAACACAGTTAGCTGCCAGAGCCCAGTAGTTCTTTCAAAAAAGTGATTTTGCTCATTGCATGCAAAACTGAAATATTACAAAAAGGTTCAGGAAGTGGCAAATAAGTGAGATTAGCCTAGATTGCTCTAGGGAAAAGAAAATTGGCATAAACATGATGAGGCAAGTAACTTGCTTCAAAACAGTCAGTGCTTATGATGGGGGGGAACAGGATAGCATCAAATGGGGAGGCAGAGTGGCTCAGTGGTTAGCACTGCTGTCTCATGGGTTCAATTCCATTCTTGGATTACTGTCTGTGTGGAGTTTGCCATTCTTCCAATGTCTGCATGAGTTTCCTCCAGGTGCTCTGGTTTCCCCCCACAGTTCAAAAATGTGCACATTAGGTGGATTGACTGTGCTAATTTGCCTTGTGGTGTCCAGGGGTGTGCAGGCGAGGTGGGTTAGCCATGGGAAATACAGCATTACAGGGGCCTAGGTGGGATGCTCTTCAGAGTTGATGGGCCAACTGGCCTGCTTCCACACTGTAGGGATTCTATGAGGAATTAAACCTTGTGGGAGGGGAGGGGTGTAGAAAACAAGGAGTGAAAAGAAAGGCCTTCCAAATTTAGTAGTGAACTAAAAACAGAATGTCACTGAAGCAGAAGAAAGTGAAGACCAACAGGGAGATCACCTCTACACTAAAGCACAAGATTCTTGCTCATTGACTCATTGAAAAAATAATTCTTCACTAATTATGATGCTTAGGTTTATCAGTATTCAAGTAAAAGAATATGAACTTTTTCTTTTGTCTCAGTCCAAAACTGCTGTGTCTGTTATTGGACAGAATAAAGCATAGAAAGACCTTGATAAAGAAAACCATTCTGGAACTTCTGATTTGGAGGTGCCAGTTGGACTGGGGTGTACAAAGTTAAAAATCACACAGCACCAGGTTATAGTCCAACAGGTTTATTTGGAAGCACTAGCTTTCGGAGCGCAGCTCCTTCATCAGGTGGTTGTGGTGATGAAGAAGCAGCGCTATGAAAGCTAGTGCTTCCAAAAAAATCTGTTGGACTATAACTTGGTGTTGTGCGATATTTAACTTTGTACACCCCAGTCTAACCGGCACCTCCAAATCAGAAGTCCCAGAATGGTTTTCTTTATCAAGGCCTTCCTAGGCTTTAATCTGTCCAATAACAGAGACAGCAGTTTTGGACAGAGAAAAAAGAAAAAGTTCAGGAATCCTGTGTACAGTACAGTCTAATTCTGGTTACTGGAGGTACACACATTCATGAGTTCCTTTTACACTACAGCTGGCCACAGGTCTCCAATTATGAACATTACACAAGCATCCATTTCACATGCTGCCTTCAGTATTGCCAAGTCAGGCTCCAGAAATTCAGGCAAGATGGTGACAATTGCTGTCACGGAGTGGGAAAGGATTTACAAGAAATGAGTTTGCATTTTCTTGCTCCCTCATCCTCAGGCTCCATGAAGTAACTCAGTCATTGAAAGCAAAGCTGGCTGTCATTTGGCCCATTCAATGGTTCCTGATGAAGGGCTCTGGCGCAAAACGTCGATTTTCCTGCTCCTCGGATGCTGCCTGACCTGCTGTGCTTTTCCACCAACACACTCTCAACTCTGATCTCCACCATCTGCTGACTTCACTGTCTCCCATTCAATCTGTGCTGGCTCTATGCAGAACAATCCAGTCAGTCTCACTGCCTTTCTCTATCCCCTTGTCCCTGCAAGTTCATTTCCCATCCAACATCCTTCTGAAAATATTTATCTACTTCTGGCCATTTCTCACGACATGTCAGACAGCAACTTGATAGATTCTTTAATTTTGGGACCATCACAACAAAATCACAGTCTTGTTCAGGTGCAGAAGGAAGCATAATGATTCAGTGCCATTCTCTTACCTTTTCCGAAGCTCCCCCTTGCTATTTTAAGGCACACATTTTTCAAAAGTTACCTATCACAAGCAGACATGGGCCTTCAGAAACAAAAACAGAAGTTGCTGGAAAAGCTCAGAATTCTGTGAAGAGAAATCAGAGTTAATGTTTCAGGCCTGGTGACTCTTCCTCAGAACTGATGGTAGCTAGGAAAATGTCTATTCATACGCAGAAGAAAGAGTAGGTGGGGTGTAAGGAGTAAATGATAGGTGGGAGAATAGAGCCCAAAGAGAGAGTGAAGAACAGTTGTACAGATTAAAGAGTGGATGACAATCTGGAGGGAGGGTGAATAATTGTTAATGGAGATTGTGAGTGGTTAACAATAGGTAGCATGTAATGGAAGACTATGTGATAACAAGGCCTGGTATTTGAGGAAGAGGACATGAGGGAGTTTAAACCCTAAAATTATCTACAGAGGAACCACGATTATCCGAAGGACACAGGCGGGGAGTATGTCGTGCGGTTAATCGAATGCCGGATAACAGTGTAGGCAAGCATCGGGACCTCGTGATCTTGCCAGATAATCAGATATTCAGATAATTGAGGTTCCTCTATGTACAAGTTATTCTGCTATAACAGGCATTTCATTATTGTGAATTTGCTGAACATGATTGACGAATTGGGGTCACTGTTTCAAAAGCGTGAACTTTTAAAATGTGTGTTGGCTGTGATGCAATTAGCTCGCCAACACTAAGCACTGTTTCTAAAGCGCAATTTTTCTATAACACGTCACTGCAAACATCCACTTTATCAAAGAACCACCCTATGGGCCTTTGGAATATATTTGAATCAGGGCTGTATCATTCAGTTACAGCCCCAGCATTTTAAGATTAAACCTCCAAGATCTTGAGCTGTATAAAGGGTTGGACCTCAGTAGTGGCCAACATGACCCCTTACCAGGAGTTTGATTCAGGGACAGAGTTTGCACATATTCTGGATCATTAAAAACAGAAACCAGATGCTTTCCAGAAGGCACAGAGAAAGAGAAAAAAAACCACAGGCAATACCATGTCCCATAGCCCGGTTTTGTAAGATCTAACAAGTTCCTTGGTGAAAGGAAGTGGTTTGTGAAATGCCAATAATTTATGGAAAGAATAAACCAATAGAATGCTTATTTTCAATTCACCAGGAATCCAATTTCCTGGATTCTGTTTCAAATTATTTCAAAGCTATGGAGGAAGCCCAAGGGATTCACTGCATTCTCTGGTTATACTCTAACAGTATTTATGAATGACAAGCCACATATCTTAATTAGATGCTTAGTACATTATGATCAACCAAGAAGGATGTACTTAAACTGGAGATAGTAAGGAGAAAGAAAATGCCTGTGCTAAATTCTATTCATTTCACTAATGGAAGCAGCAGTGATAGTTCAAATCCAAGTTATAATTTACTGTAATATGAGGTAAATTACATGATTACTCAAAGAGAAAGACATGATACAGTAACAACTTTAATTTTAAAGTTGTCCAGCTGTAAAATGCGTTAAGACTTTCAATAGACTCTACCTTTAACATAGGAAATTTAAAAAAACACACCCCATTGGGGTAAGAAAGATTATTGGAAAAAGAAAATGAGAGATAATAGACAGTAAAAGTATAATTGCTTATAAATACAGATACTCTTAAATTTTCAGAGAGTTGGAAACCAACAACCCATCCACAGTCAGCACAGATACCAATGGCATTCTTGTTAGGTTCAGAGGTACTATTACACACCTTTGGATGCTTTTCTTTTGCCCTCACCAGCAAATCACCTATAGGGATTCTTGTGGCAGTATCCCTACCTCTGAGCCTGGAGACCCGAGTTCAAAGTCCCATCTGCTGCAGAGGTGTGTAACAATATCTCTGAACAGGTTGATAAAGGAAAATATACAAATCAAAAAATTAAGTGTAAACATTTCCCACTGGGGTAGTGCAGTAACAACAAATACAGGGGAGGGTTGGAAAAGAAAAAAAAAGGGAGAGAATAAAATTAAAAAAAGAATTGGAGGGAGGCAACTGCCATTTACACAAGTGTTAGTATTATGCACTTGCTTCCTGAAACAACCCAGGCCCCCTTTTTACCATCTAACTACTGAGAGTTATGTCGATAGAATTCAGAACAGGTTACATGTGCTGTGCTCCCCCCCTCCACCTTTTACCACAACTTAAATACACAGTCCCAAATTCTTAAATTTTATTACATTTCAACTTAAAACAGTACCTTCGTAAAGAACACTTTGGAAGATACATCATCACTGTTCTCAAGACTTATGTTGCAATTTTAAAGGAATTAATGCAATACCTACAGAGAAACATCTGTTTAAATACAGATAGGCAGACAAAAAATAATGCAAGTCATTGGATGTATACTGTCTGCAAGTTCAAAACAAAAATAGCTTGATCAAAGATTGCAATGTATGAATACCAAAGCTGGTTAAAAAAAGGACCTGTCTCAATATTAATAGCAAATCTCCTGTGGCATTGCTTGTGAGAAGTTGAAGATGAATTGTTTTAAAGGACAGCAAATTACACATCTAATACATGAGAAATAATGAGCCAAATTGTGTTGTAACTGAAATGTTATAATAGACTTCATAATATTATACTGGGCCCTGACTCAATGCCACTGACCTGGGGAAATATGCTCTATTTTCTAAATTGAAACAATAATCACTTCTCTACTGTAGCTATGGTTTAAGGAATTGTCTATCCTTCTTTTGCTGTGACAAAATTCAACTCAAGAAGACTGTTCACAACTTCAAATTGACTGCTCCCACCTGGAACAGATCATTGCGTCCTCTCTCTCCCAACTGTCAAGAACCACAGCTAGTTACCAGTACACAGCCTTAACGTTTATTCCAGTGCTGATGACAAGAGGTCAGATAATTGACCTGAGAGGGCCAGCATTGCTGAAAAGGCAGTATTTAGACCCTGGTCATGCAGTGGTGATACCTCTGCCTGACCCAAAAGACCAGGATTCAAGTCCCATCTGCTCCTATAACGTCGTTGAACAGGATGATTGAAAAGAATAACTATTTCTGATTTATCACAAAACACAGACCTTAAAAAAAGGGCTCTTGCAGTCAAGTGGTAGTGTCCATATCTCTCGGTGACAAGGACCCTGGGTTCAGACCCCATTTGCACCACAGGTCTATCATAATTCTCTAAACAGGTTAATCCACAATGTGTAAAAGAAAGGCACTCTAATGGTGACCAAAGTTTGTGAAAATATTTTGAAAATACTTGTGCTGCTTCTTGCAATAACCAGGAACGCATTGCTGTGATATTTTGGAAATTATGGATGATGATGATGATGATCTCATGCACAGGCTTGGGAACCAGTTGTTTGGAGAAGGGTTAGCAGTTTAACTGTCACAGTGGGGGTGGGGAAAACAATAAGCAGGACAGGAAACATTAAAGCCAGATGCTAGCTGTATCAAGCTGGATAGCGTGGTGAGAAAAAAAAAGTGCCAAAGCACTATTTAGCTTGGAAATAGAATTAGGAAGTTTCAAAGGTGTGTGGCCATACATCTTCAGGAACCAATTAGCAAGTAAAATGAAATGAATGGATATATTTAATCGAGACTGACAGGCTTAATCAAAAGAACAGGAGAGGAATAAAAAGAAACAGAGTATTGAATCGAGTCAAACCCCTCTTATTATTAAATGCAATATTGAAGCATTTTTATTTATGTTGGAGAAGCGAGAAAACATTTTCTTGCCATCTCCTTGCCACTGTTTAGTAGGTACAGGGCCGCAGTGCCAATCCTTAGGTAGAAGTAATAAAATGGAGCTTTTGTTCACATGGCTGTCTGAAAACAAATGAAGGAGAATATCCCCATTCTCTACTGTCATCAGCTGCGACTAAACCTTCCTTGCTACTTAACACCTTACACAGTTTATCACTGGAAAACTTTTCCAATTTATAAACAAAATGGAAAAATCACACAACACCAGGTTATAGTCCAACAGGTTTATTTGGAAGCACTAGCTTTTGGAGCACCGCTCCTTCATCAGGTGGTTGTGTAGCATAAAGACCATAAGACACAGGATTTATAACAACAGGTTACAATTTATAAACAAGCATTGACTACTTAAATGAATAAAATAACTGTTTATTATCTGAGGAATTTGCAGTGATTACATTGACACAAAAGGATTACTGATGGTAATGTCATCATGTATAAATAATGGAAAAGTTCAGCCTCCCAAGTGGCTGCTGCTACTACAAAAATAATCTGGATTGATATGAGGGCACCATCTGAAGTTCAATTTGTTTACTATTTTTGCTGTTTAAACTAAGAATTATTCTGATCATCTCTTTGCAGCGTGATGATATATGTGAATTAGAAAAGAATTAAAAACTTTGCTTTCAATATATGTCATTATCTAATCCACACAAATTAAATTTTTATCTTGCAAGTACAATCAGAAATTATGGTTTTTAAATTTGTATCATTCTGGCATCAATTGCCCCAAGGTCTGCACTGGAACACAGATGCTACAACCTGCCACAGGAAGGACCTGTGTCAAAAAATATCCTTGCACTACAGAAGGCACACATACAGAGACTAGAAACTATCAGTACGTAGGTTCAGGCCAAGTCTGTTTTCTTCATAATGAACAATTGATGGACATTTTTGCTAATAGGAGATCAAAAAGAGCAGAACTTCTAGTAGGTAGACACAAATGAAATTTGGACAAATTGAAATCTCGTAGATGTGAAGCATAAAATGATTGACAAAGTGCAGAAACTCTATATTGGGGGAAACAACAATGATAATCTCTATTTATTCGAGGGATTATCTGCTCACTGCTATGCTAGAGTTTTGCTGGCAGTTTTCGAAACTTAAATACTCCCTGTCTATGAAGCAATGTAGATTCAGAGTCATAGAGATGTACAGCATGGAAACAGACCCTTCAGTCAAACTCGTATAGGCCCACCAAATAGCTCAAATAAATCTGGTTCCACTTGCCAGCATTTGGCCCATATCCCTCTAAACCCTTTCTATTCATATACCCATCCAGATGCCTTTTAAATGTTGTAAATGAACCAGCCTCCACCACTTCCTTTGGCAGTTCATTCCATACACACTCCACCCTCTTGTGTGAAAAAGTTTCCCATTCTGTCCCTTTTAAATCTTCCCCATAAACCTATGATCTCTGGTTTTGAACTCTCACACTCCAGGGAAAAGGCCTTGTCTGTCTATTTACCCTATCTTTGCCTCATGATTTTATAAACCTCTAAGGTCACCCCTCAGTCCCTGATGACCCAGGGAAAATAGCCCCAGTCTATTCAGCCTCTCCCTGAACAATTCTCCTGACCAGTTTACATAATAAGCAAAATTATGAAAAGTACTGCTTCCTTATGATGTCCTTTAGAAAGGTACCAGTCAATAATATTCCATACCCAAGAAACATCCCATCTATACATCCAGCCTGCCCAAAGATCAGGAAGAATGAATTATCTGGCAATGAAATCACAAGTTATCAAAGACTTTCTCCCATTTGACAGGCCCATAAAAGCCCATCCAAGGCGATGATGTAGTTTTTAAAAACTTCCTCAAAAAGGTATGAATCCTGGAAGAATTCCTTGATCTACACAAACCTAAGGAATACCATCAAATAACAGATTCAGAGCCTCTCACTCTCAATATATTCTCATCTGCAATGAACTCAACTCAATGAATTATTGCATTTCCCTTAAAGTATTACTATAGTTTATGACTTTAGTGAAGCACCATTAAGCAGATCTGCAACTTTGGCCTTCAGGTAACAAAAGTCTTCCTTCCACCCTCAATTCAGTTTTCAGTGCTGCTAGGGTCAGGCCCACCTTACAAAATGGAGATGATGCCCAGCGGTTAAAATGGAGGAGACTTATCAGTTCTGAAGTTGGAGCTTAATACAAGCCCTCGTTCCCAGGTGATAGCTGTGCAGAGCTAAAGTCTCGAGTTGAATTAAGTAGCAAGCTCACTCGACCCAAGGCATACTGTGCTAGGACATACAACGTAACCTCTTTATGACAAGTTATTTCTCATGAAATCGGAATTGTGGCTTTCAAGTTTTTCAAGGTGACAGTCTATTGTGCAGATGTGAGACGAAACAGTCACTGGATTGTGGACTGTCACAATGACATCATTTTTAGCAAACTGGGCATCAAAAGGTTACCAACTAATCACCAAATTCCCTTTTGAATCAGTTGGAAATTCCAGACTCTACATCATGTTTGGCTGATCATTCAACTGGTTGTTGATCTTTGCAGAGATAATGAATATGGTTCGCTACTAAAAGTAACAGTCAGTTCCAGTTTCTCTCTCCTGATGTCCACCCAGACTCCTCACCTCATCCAGTGGTTTAAAATCTCACTTTTGTACCTCAGTGAAAGGTTATCTGAACTGTTAGCAAGCATTTTTTTTTGGAGGGACAATGTTAAGTGTTTTCGTATATTTTTTGTTCCCAAATTAACTTCAGTATATTTAAAGTCTATATTTAGGTTCACCAGGTTGCTTCCTCAGATGGGAGGCTTGTGGTATGAGGGACATTGTGTCAACTGGGCCTATGTTTTGTAGAGTTTAGGAGAATGAGAGTGGATCTCCTTGAAACAAGAGTATGTTGACAGGGTTGGTCAGAGTTGTCTTTTAGCCAACTGTGGATTTTATTTTAAAAGTTAAAAACAAGCATATCTTCACCTGTCCCTTTCAGCTTCTATGCTCTAAACTGCTCCTCCCACCTTGACTGGTGGGGATGCCAATATAAGTACTGAAAGATCTCCTGTTGCCAGGAGATCTTGCACAGCCAGTGGTCTATCCTTTATCCCAAACTGGATTTTATGAAAATTGTGGTTGGCAGGCTTAAAGCACACACGTGTAAGGTCAGGACCTCCAACTAGCTTCCATTTCTACTTCCAAACCCCTTGTTGAAAATCCCTCCCACTTAGAACAGCAGGAAGGGACATAAGTAGCAAAAGGAGATTTAAACAGATCCAAAATAGATTGGGAACAAACAGGACGGAATTGATTCCACTATTAGGGGCATAAAAAGGAGAAGAACGTCTTGCATTTATATATAGTGTTATTGCTGACACAACCAATTCAAGTTAGGCTTCAGGAAGCTCTAAGCGATCTCATTAAGTAGTTCACTAGAGGGGGAATGAAACTCAACATAGAGAAATGCAACAGCATGAAAATCAACAATGCTCCAATATCCATCAGCACCCAGGTAGACAATACACAATTCACATCCTCAAAATAACAAAAGAATTTTGGTACTTAAGAATCTCTGGCTAAAATAATTGAAAAAGTGGAATGTACAAATTAACCAGCAGTCTCTAAGGCATCCAAAATGCTTATGAAACAGAATGTCTATCATTCTTCAGTTGTAGTGAAGGAAATTGTGTACCAAGTACTCAGACCATACAAATGGGACATATTGCTTGGAATCCATATACTGCTAAAAAACATGCCCCCCCATGATAAAGCTCAGTTATGTGTTACAGACATGTACATGTTGATTACAGGGTTTGGCTGGCACACAATCTCCAGAAGGAAACAGGCCCACAGGTTTGTACAATCTTAAAAGTTTGCAAGCCCAAAAGTGACAAAAATTGAGGAATTCATAGTCACAAATCTAACTTTGTATACTCTGCAGTATGCCTCTCTTGCAAACTCCTTTTTCCTTGAAGAACAATCAAGGCCTGGAACAGCCTTCTATAGAACCCACTCTCAATGCTCTCTAAGGATTCATTTTTCAGGAAAATCCTTTGAACTTTAATTAATGGACTTAATTAATTTGATCTGCTGCATTCAATGTTCACTTCCTATGAAAATTCCCTAGTGGAAGGCTATAGAGGGACCCTTACCAAAGTACCAAGTTGTCATGATAATACAACATATGACCATTGATTTTTGAATTTCATTATCTAATTGAATACCTGGGACTTTCATGGTTTGAAAAAAGAAAGGAAGATAAATACTGACTTCAAATAACCACAAGCATAAGGATTCTCGTGGTGCAGTGTTAATGTCCCTACCCCTTGACTGGGAGACCTGGGTTCAAATTTCACCTGCTCCAGAGGTATGTAGTAACATCTCTGAACTGGCTGATTAGAAAAATTGTTGAAATTGAAAAGAGAAAAAAAAAAATCAGGTGAATTAGACAGGAGATAGCTTGGCTGAAATTAACATTTTATCCATAGTGCAGAAGATAAAGTTATATGCACCTGAACACCTAAGTCTCACTGGACATCCACTATATTTAACTTCATACCATCAAGAAAGTTCCCTGATTCTTTTCCTTTGTGATCCAAAATGGAGAACTTCACACTTCCATCAGCCACAGTTTTGCCTGTTCACTTTGATTATCAGTATCCCATTGTAATTGTATGCTATCTGCACCGTCTACAGTGCTAGCTAACATTATGTCATCAGCAAATTTGGATAAATAGTTGTGAGATTATCATCTGCTCCCAAATAACATGCAGGGAGAGGAAGTGAAATGGGAAAAGAAGAGGTTTTTAATGCTATGCACAAGACACCTGTCTCGTTCAACACCTATCTATCTATTTTAATATATTCAGCTCTATTGTCGGTAGGTCCGACTAAGTCAACACTAATCAGAATAGGAATGAATTTGAAATCTCTTCTCTGCAATCTTTCAAGCAAGTGGCAATTAGTTATTTGATTAGCAATGAACTTAATTGCATAACATTGAACATCAAGGAAAAACTTGGTAATGTTTACAGCAGGGAGAATTAGAAGCTCAGTCACTGCACCCAAAAACAAACAAACAATCTGTCAGGTCTTGTAATCTCACAAAGATTTCCCACTTGATTTACTTGTGTCATGGAAAACCCTGACAATTTCCAGTCATTCAATCAGAGACCTATTTTAAGTATCAGTGTACCTCTGGTGGGGTTGCACTCCATCAGAAAAACTTTGCACTGGAGTATTGGGAGAGTGAAACTGCTTCTGCATGAATCATTGGCAAGCTCCCAGATTGACTGATGTCTTCCAAAAAGGATCTGCTGAATGAGATCAGATCAATGAGAGAGGTTTTCTTTCCAGCTGTCTTTTTGAGATCCTCCTCCCAGTAAGTATAGCAAACATGAGTGACACAATAGTGATCATCCACTCCAGGATTATGACAAAACTTGGATCCTGTATAGGTACTTCAAATTACCTCAAAATGTCTCACTACATAGCAAAGTCTATTCTCCCCTTCCACATCCATTCCCTCTGTCACACCCTTCATCATACTTCAGAAGATCACACCAAACCACCTTAGTCGTATTCCAAGCACTGATTAATCTCTTTTTGCTTCCTTCAGAGGAACCAATTTCAGAATTCACTTTTCACGTGGTGTTTCCAGAAGCACCAGTTCTTTTTTCTGGCTTCTGTTTCACTGCACATTACAAATATACCCTTTGAATTCAACACCTCCATATCCTGACTTTATTTGCTTCTTCTACCCTCAACCCAATACAGCAAGCAAAAGCCTTTACAGGGACATTTGGCAACTCAGCCTCTAAGTCTGTAGTACAAAACACTGCATAATATTGGGCATGTATGAGCAAACCTTTGGAGGGTAAACCAACATCACGAAGGTCAGGGGCAGGAACAGCAAACATTTGTTACAATTTGAGATTTAAAAGTTTGCTGGATTTACACAAGTAGTGGAAATTCTGTGCTCAACATAAAATTACCATTCCAGATGTGTAACTCCCAAGTCCAACAGATTCTTTTTTCACCAGTAGAGAAGAGAAAGGAGGCAGATGCAATTCACACATGGGGAACCTGAATCATTGCTAAGTTTAAACAGTTTCCATTTTCTCTGGCATGGGTCCATATCACTCGGTGATCAATTTATATATCTGAAGAATTGGCATGAATACTGGCAGAAGCAGATAAAGTCTGTGGCATGAACAAGCTGTCAAGCCTTTAAATCTCCTGTCCTTTAAACTTAAGGGAAAAAAAAGCTTTGTCTCTGTTTAAAAAAAAAAGTTGTGTTGCAGTTTTAATAGCCATTTGTACAAATAGCCCTAAATACTATTATGATATTATTATAATGAGGCAATGGCAGAGGGCTACGTGTTAAAAGTGTAAGACCCCAAAATCATAGAAAAATTCAAAGAATGGTTTGTTCATTTGCTTCTAAGAGTGTATTTGAGTCTCACGATAGTTAATCAGTGCTTCTACCTGGATACAATTGCCCAGGTGATTCTCAATGTAAGATGAACTTTAGAAAATGGAGAGATTCTGAAATGTCTCTTTGGCACAGCCCGGGAGGCAGTGGGCAGCTGCAAAGCCTGCATTGTTCTCCATGAAGGAAGGCAGGTAAAAAATAGAATTAAAAATTAAAACTTTGAGGAATTAAAAATGAAGCTGGATGATTCATCTAGCTTGCAAGAGAGCTCGGGAAGTAAAATGTTCCCAGAATCACAGAATTATTACAGTGCACGATACAATCATTCAGTTCATCATGTCTGCACTGGTTCTATTACCGAGTGCCAATCTTCTGCCTTTTCCCCATACAGATTTTTATTGTGTTTTACTGTTCTTCTCATTGACTGATTTACTGTCATGTGTATCATACATTCATATCACTGCATACGACTCCAATCAAAATGATCATTCAATGCCTTCTTGACTGCCTCCATTAAGCCTGCCCCACCATACTTTGAAGCAATACATTCCATAATTTAACATTTCAGTGTGTGAAAAAGATTCTACTGAACACCCTTAGTTTGCACATCACTTTAAAGCTATGCCCTCCCGTTCTGGTTTATGTTTACGAAAAAAAAAATCAGCTTCACCCTAACTACTCTGCGAGGAGAAAATGAGGACTGCAGATGCTGGAGACCAGAGTTGAAAAGTATGGTGCTGGAAAAGTGCAGCAGGCCAGACAGCATCCAAGGAGCAGGAGAATCGACGTTTCGGGCATAAGCCCTTCTTCAGGAATGAGGCTGGCGTGCCAAGCAGGCTGAGATAAAAGGTGGAGGGGGGTGGGGGGGGGGGAGCACTGGTGGAAGGAGGTAAGGGTGAGGGTGATAGGCCGGAGAGGGGGTGGGGGCGGAGAGGTCGGGAAGAAGATTGCGGGTCAAGAGGGCGGGTGCTGAATCCACTTCCACTTCCACTGACACCCTCCTTTGACTGACTAAAATGGTCCTCACTCTTAACAACTTCTCCTTCCAATCCTCCCACTTCCTCCAAACCAAAGGAGTAGCCATGGGCACCCACTTGGGCCCCAGCTACACCTGCCTCTTCGTCAGATATGTGAAACAGTCCATCTTCCGCAGCTACACTGGCACCATCCCCCACCTTTTCCTCCGCTACATTGATGATTGTATTGGTGCTACCTCGTGCTCCCACGAGGAGGTTGAACAGTTCATCCACTTTACTAACACCTTCCACCCCGACCTCAAATTTACCTGGACCATCTCAGACTCCTCCCTCCCCTTCCTAGACCTCTCCATTTCTATCTTGGGCGACCGACTCAACACAGACATTTACTACAAACTGACTGACTCCCACAGCTACCTAGATTACACCTCCTTCCACCATGCCCCCTGTAAAATGCCATCCCATATTCCCAATTCCTTCGCATCCGCCACATCTGCTCCCAGGAGGACCAATTCCACTACTGAACAGCCCAAATGGCCTCCTTCTTCAAAGACCACAATTTCCCCTCCGACGTGGTCGACAATGCTCTCCACCGCATCTCCTCCACGTCCTGCACCTCTGCCCTTGAACCCCATCCCTCCAATCGCCACCAGGACAGAAACCAGGTCCTCACCTTCCACTCCACCAACCTCCGGATACATCGTATCATCCTCCGTCATTTCCACCACCTCCAAACAGACCCCACCACCATGGATATATTTCCCTCCCCAACCCTATCAGCATTCCGGAGAGACCACTCCCTCCGCGACTCCCTCGTCAGGTCCGCACCCCCCCACCAACCCAACCTCCACTTCCGGCACCTTCCCCTGCAACCGCAAGAAGTGCAAAACTTGCGCCCACACCTCCCCCCTCACCTCCCTCCAAGGCCCCAATGGATCCTTCCATATCCGTCACAAATTCACCTGCACCTCCACACACATCATTTACTGTATCTGCTGCACCCGATGTGGTCTCCTCTATATTGGGGAGACAGGCCGCCTACTTGCAGAACATTTCAGGGAACACTCTGGGATACCCGCACCAACCAACCCAACCGCCCCGTGGCTGAACACTTTAACTTGCCCTCCCACTCCACCAAGGACATGCAGGTCCTTGGCCTCCTCCATTGCCAGACACTGGCCACACGATGCCTGGAGGAAGAGCGCCTCATCCTCCGCCTAGGAACCCTCCAACAACAAGGGATAAATGTTGATTTCTCCAGCTTCCTCATTTCCCTTCCCCCCACCTTATCAAAGTCCCAACCCCCGGATTCAGCACCGCCCTCTTGACCTGCAATCTTCTTCCCGCCCTCTCCGCCCCCACCCCGTCTCTGGCCTATCACCCTCACCTCCTTCCACCTGTCGTATTCCTAGCGCCCTGCCCCCAAATTCCTCCTCCCACCTCCACCCCCCCACCACCTTTTATCTCAGCCCGCTTGGCACACCAGCCTCATTCCTGAAGAAGGGCTTAGAACCAAAACGTTGATTCTCCTGCTTCTCGGATGCTGCCTGGCCTGCTGCACTTTTCCAGCACCACACTTTTCAACTAACTACTCTGCTCTCAATTTTGAAAACCTCAATTAGATATTCTCTTAGCCTTCTTCTCTTTAGGGAGAACAGTTCAAACTTCTTCAAGCGGGCCTCACTGTTAGATTTTCTCATGGCCATGCTCATAAAATCGCCCTGTACTCCTCTAAAATGCATTCACAGCTTTCCTACATTGTGGTACCACTATTGTACCCAACATTCTAGTATGCTTTACTCAGAGTAGTAAGGGTATGGAATGCTTTGCCTTTGACGGTAGTAGATTCAACAACTTTAAGTACATTTAAGTCGTCATTGGAGAAGCATATGGACCTACATGGAATAGTGTAGGTTAGATGGGCTTCAGATTGGTATGACAGGTCGGCGCAACATCGAGGGCTGAAGGACCTGTACTGTGCTGTAATGTTCTATCACTTAGCCACTGTTCCTCTTACACCATGATGTACAACTTTCCTCAATCTGTTGAGGTACTGCATAGAATGCCTTCTGGAAGTCTACGTCAAAAAAAGTGTTACAGTCATCAAGCATTTACAATACTTCTTTAACAAAAAACTCCAGCAAGTTAAGTAAACCTGGATTGCCCCTTTAGAAAACGGTGCTGGCTATTCCTAATCAATGCACTTTTTTCCATGTAACTACAAATTCTATTCTGGTTTACAATCACTGAGATTCACCTTTGGCATACTCTAGTAGTAGTATTTTGGATTACCCCTTTCCCATTCTATTTCTTACATCATATTCTCTATAAAAGTAACCAGTCAATTGCTTCATTCCCACAGTGGAAAACATAGTTATCTCCAGTCCTTCCCTATAACTCATACCTCTAAGGATGTGTAGGAACAGATTTCTGTACAGCCTTCAGTACATCCACATCCCTATTACTCTCAGTCAACAGAGTTGTGGTATGTCTCATGGTCAGTATGGCAATATAGTTTTAAATGGCATGCTGTTGATATATTTAAGATTAAAGTTCGATGTTACTACCGAATGTTAGATGTGAGCGAGAGACACAGTGAAATTCACAACTGATCTTGGAGAAACTGTTTGGGCGAAGTTCACAGTGCAGAAACAGATTAGTGAATTGCTTTTAAGTGTGGCCTACAGAAAGTCTGCAGAAGTGAGCAGAGTGGGTTCTTTCTTAATTATATATTTAAGAGATGTCTCCAGATTTAACTTAAAATATAAGCCATGAATATTAATTTAACCTAGGGCAGTGTTTTGTAGAGGAATAAGACAGTGTTATTTTCTGGGTCTTTAGATTATGAAGGAGCAAAAACGACCTTTAGTAGAGTGATATGCACTTCTTGTCAGATATGGGAGTTTAAAGAGAGTTTAAGGGTTACCGCGGATTATATCTGCTATAAATGCTGTTGGTTGCAAATCCTATCAGATCAAATGGATCAGGTGGAGAGACAGTTAGAGGCAATGATGAATTTGCAACAGCAACAGTATGTGTGATGGATGGCAGTCAAAGGAAGGGGGCGGGGGGGGGGGGGGAAGTCTCAGATACAGTCACATAGATAGGTTAACTTAATGAAAGGTAAGAGAGGTAGGCAGCTGGTGCAGGAGTCTTCTGTGGCAATTCCCATTTCAAACAAGGATGCTGTTTTGGAAAATGCAGCGGGTGATCAATTCACTGGGGAATGTAGCACAAACAGCCAAGTTTCTGGTATTGAGACTGGCTCTAATGCAACAAGGGGTGCCTTGGGTTCACTGGTGCCAGGATCAAGGGTATCTCAGAGAGGGTGCAGAACATTCTCAAGGGGGAGAGGAGCCAGCAAGAGGTCATCATCCACATTGGAACCAACGACACAGAAAGGGAAAAGGTTGAGATTCTGAAGGAAGATTACAGAGAGTTAGGCAGGAATTTAAAAAGGAGGTCCTCGAGAGTAGTAATATCTGGATTACTCCTGGTGCTACGAGCTATTGAGGGCAGGAATAGGAGGATAGAGCAGATGAATGCATGGCTGAGGGAATGGTGCACGGGAGATGGATTCACATTTTTGGATCATTGGAGTCTCTTTTGTGGTAGAAGTGACCTGTACGAGAAAGACAGATTGCACTTAAATTGGAAGGGGACTAACATACTGGCAGGGAGGTTTTCCAGAGCTGCTCGGAAGATTTAAACTAGTAAGGTGGGGGTGGGGGGTTGGCCCAGGGAGAGAGTGAGGCAAAGAGATCAATCTGAGACTGGTACAGCTGAGAACCGAAGCGTGTCAAATCAAACAAACAGTCAGGGCAGGCAGGGACAAGACAGGACAGATAAATTAAACTGCATTTATTTCGATGCAAGGGGCCTAACAGGGAAGGCAGATGAACTCAGGGCATGGTTAGGAACATGGGATTGGGATATCATAGCAATTACAGAAACACGGCTCAGGGATGAGCAGGATTGGCAGCTTAATGTTCCAGGCTATAGGAAGGATAGGAAGGGAGGCAAGAGAGGAGGGGGAGTGGCGTTTTTGATAAGGGATAGCATTACAGCTGTGCTGAGGGAGGATATTCCTGGGAATACATCCAGGGAAGTTATTTGGGTGGAACTAAAAAATAAGAAAGGGATGGTCAGCTTATTGGGATTGTATTATAGACCCCCTAATAGTCAGAGGAAATTGAGAAACAAACTTGTAAGGAGATCTCAGCTATCTGTAAGAATAATAGGGTAGTTATGGTAGGGGATTTAAACTTTCCAAACATAGACTGGGACTACCAGAGTATTAAAGGTTTAGATGGACAGGAACTTGTTAAGTGGGTACAAGAAAATTTTCTGATTCAGTATGTGGATGTACCTACAAGAGAAGGTTCAAAACTTGACCGAGTCTTGGGCAATAAGGCAGGGCAGGTGACGGAGGTATCAGTGGGAGAGCACTTTGGGGCCAGTGACCATAATTCTATTAGATTTAAAATAATGATGGAAAAGGATAGATCAGATCTAAAAGTTGAAGTTCTAAACTGGAGAAAGACCAATTTTGACGGTATTAGGCAAGAACTTTCAAAAGCTGATTGGGGGCAGATGTTTGCAGGTAAAGGGATGGCTGGAAAATGGGAAGCCTTCAGAAATGAGATAATGAGAACCCAGAGAAAGTATATTACTGTCAGGGTGAAAGGAAAGGTGGGTAGGAACAGCGAATGCTGGATGACTAAAGAAATTGAGGGTTAAGAAAAAGAAGGTAGCACATGTCAGATATAGACAGGATAGATCGAGTGCATCCTTAGAAGAGTACAAATACAGTAGGAGTATACTTAAGAGGGAAATCAGGAGGGCAAAAAGGGGATATGAGATAGTTTTGGAAAATAGAATTAAGGAGAATCCAAATGGTTTTTACAAATACATTAAGGACAAAAGGGTAAATGGGGAGGGAACAGAGCCCCTAAAGAATCAGCAAGGCGGCCTTTGTGTGGAGCCACAGAAAATGACAGAGATACTAAATGAACATTTTGTATCAGTATTTACTGTGGAAAAGGATATGGAAGATATAGACTGTAGGGAAATAGATGGTGACATCTTGCAAAATGCCCAGATTACAGAGGAGGAAGTGCTGGATGTCTTGAAACGCATAAAGGTTGATAAATCCCCAGGACCTGATCAGATGTACCCTAGAACTCTTGTAGCAAGCTAGAGAAGTGATTGCTGGGCCTCTTCCTGAGATATTTGTATCATCAACAGTCATAGGTGAGGTGCCGGAAGACTGGAGGTTGGCTAACGTGATGTTAGGGAGAGTCCTGAGGGACAGGATGTACATGTATTTGGAAAGGCAAGGACTGATTAGGGATAGTCAACATGGCTTTGTGCATGGGTAATTATGTCTCACAAACTTGATTGAGTTTTTTGAAGAAGTAACAAAGAAGACTGATGAGGACAGAGTGGTAGATGTGATCTCTATGGACTTCAGTAAGGCATTCGACAAGGTTCCTCATGGGAGACTGATTAGCAAGGTTAGATCTCATGGTATACAGGGAGAACTAGCCATTTGGATACAGAACGAGCTCAAAAGATAGAAGAAGGTGGTGGTGGTCGAGGGTTGTTTTTCAGACCGGAGGCCTGTGACCAGTGAAGTGCTACTAGGATCGGTGCTGGGTCCTCTACTTTTTGTCATTTACATAAATGATTCAGATGTGAGCATAAGAGGTACAGTTAGTAAGTTTGCAGGTGACACACAAATTGGAGGTGTAGTGGACAGTGAAGAGGGTTACCTCAGATTACAACAGGATCTAGACCAGATCGGCCAATGGGCTGAGAAGTGGCAGATCAAGTTTAATTCAGATAAATGCGAGGTGCTGCATTTTGGGAAAGCAAATCTTAGCAGGACTTATACACTTAATGGTAAGATCCACGGGAGTGTTGCTGAATAAAGAGACCTTGGAGTGCAGGTTCATAGCTCATTGAAAGTGGAGTTGCAGGTAGATAGGATAGTGAAGGTGGTGTTTGGTATGCTTTCCTTTATTGGTTAGAGTATTGAGTACAGGAGTTGGGAGGTCATGTTGTGGCTCTACAGGACATTGGTTAGGCCACTTTTGGAATATTGCGTGCAATTGTGGTCTCCTTCCTATCGGAAAGATGTTGTGAAACTTGAAAGGGTTCAGAAAAGATCTACAAGGATGTTGCCAGGGTTGGAGGATTTGAGCTATAGGGAGAGGCTGAATAGGCTGGGGCTGTTTTCCCTGGAGCATTGGAGGCTGAGGGGTGACCTTATAGAGGTTTACAAAATTATGAGGGGCATGGATAGAATAAATCCACGGCAAAGTTTTTTCCCTGGGGTCGGGGGGTCCAGAACTAGAGGGCATAGGTTTAGGGTGAGAGGGGAAAGATATAAAAGAGACCTAAGTGACAACATTTTCACACAGAGGGTAGTACATGTATGGAATGAGCTTCCCAAGGAAGTGGTGGAGGCTGGTACAATTACAACATTTAAGAGACATTTGGATGGGTATATGAACAGGAAGGGTTTGGAGGGATATGGACCGGGTGTTGGCAGGTGGAACTAGATTGTGTTGGGATATCTGGTCAGCATGGATGGGTTGGACCAAAAGATCTGTTTCCATGCTGTACATCTCTTTGACTATCAGTTTACAGAATGAGAGATTGACTATGATGCCTTTTAATTGACTCACAAAACAGTAATGTTAGACTTCTACAGTTTTGAAGAACGAATGCATGTTTTTAAATAAATACACCTGCTCTGGAACTTTTCATGAACTGAAGCCATTACATTAATGCAGCTTATCCCCCCAGCCGCTCTGAACAAAATTCTTTCTCTCGGAGAAACTATTTTTGCACATATCTTTAATCAGGTCTCTTTCAAACTGAATTCATAAATCTTTGAACTAAATTTAAATAAACAAACTTGCTCATCCTAGCTTTGACTAAGCTTATGGCTTAATTCCCCCCCACCCTTTTTCTGCCATCTTAAAACTCCACAGTATAAACAACTTGACTAATACTCCAAGAGGCCTTCACTCATCTGCTCTGTGACACATACTGGTTTTCAATCATGGTTCTGAAAACACTGGACCTTGTTCATTATCAAACCCCCTCACACAAATAGAGCAACACTCATATGCCACTAGCTTAAAATCCAAACTCTAATAAAAAAATTCTATAAATCACATACCTTTATTCACAAAATCATCCCTACAAATTATGTGACCAGAGTGCATGAAGATTTCATATTTCATCATAACTCTGATGACGTGAAGCATGATACTCTGTTATGCCCAAAACATTAGACTTTTCCACCTCCTGATACTCCTGGTTTGCTGTGTTCTTCCAGCCTCCTGCTTATCTAATTTGGATTCCAGCATCTGCAGTTTGTTTTTACTCCTCTATTGGAAACTAACTTAATACTAACCTTGCCACTTACATACAAATTTTCCCTTCCTCAGGTTTATAATATCTAGTTGTTGTCAATAGCTGTTAGATTCTTCAGCGCCAGTATCTCCAATGTCAATGTCATAAGAGATAACAAACATTGCTGCATTAGATAAAACATCTCACTGTAAGCAAAGTCACTTCCTAATTGCGCTAACAGTCATTGCTAAACAACTTTAAAGGGTTGGTGGCAGATAATTGCCAAACTTATTGAAGACCAACGAGACAAGAGATTTCAAACAAAGGGAGACTTCCCCATCTTAAAGCATAACAGTCTCTGTGAGCACAGATAGCTGCGTAGATACCACAAACCACCAAAACAAAAATCTGATGGGAATGTCAATTCTGTCAAGATAAGATAAATGTCTAAGATCATCTTAATTTAAAGAAGAAAAAAAGCAGAAGCACTCAAGTTGGAATAAAAGAAAAGTAGTGAATTGCCATTGGAAAGCTGTACAGCTAGAACGCTGTGCTCCTTACAGCCAATACATAAGTGACAATTTCTTAGCAGCTGCAAAGTTATTTTTCTTAAAGCAGGAGCAATTTTAAAATATCTGCTGACACAAAATCAAGCATGGCTTAAGGTAGTGCAGTTTAAAGTTTTTTTAAGGCTGAATCATTGATAGCAGAAACTTTATTTTGGGTTGGACATCGAGCAACAGGAATACTAAATTACAACTGTTCAAACAACATATGAAGTTCTATATTACAGAATGAGGGTTGTTTTGGGACCTAATGCTCAAACGTTTGCTCGCTATTGGCTGGGAGCAGCTTCCCAGAATTGGTAGATCTAGTCTTTCCATGGATGATCTGGAAAAGATCTGCAATGTTCACAAAGACCAGCTCAAGGTATGAATTAACATCTGGATTAACTGACTCCAACCTAGTGTCTTACAGGTGATAGCACAAGAATTGATTTGATCAGTTAATTTGTTGCAAGATGCTGCAGAAAAGCACTTGCTGGAGACCTTTTCTGAAAAGAGGTCAGGAGGGGCTCATGGAACTAATATCTGAATCTACACCAATTATAGCCTTTAGCAAGAAAGGATATTTTTGAGTGGAAAATATGACCTACCACTAAGCATTATTTGAGAATGGACACAGATATGAAACCATAGTGACGAGGCAACAAATACATTGGTTGCACCTAAAACAATCCTATTGCTACAGTCACCAAAGTCTGTAATGGATGCGGTTTAGATGACCCCTCTCCTTTTCATTTTTTTTTAAACTCAGTAGAGGTCACCATTCAAATACATCTACCAATCTGAAAAACCTAAGCCTTTCCATATAACCTCCGATGACTGGTATCTGTTTCTATACTACCTCTAGCACTCGTATATCTCCATTGTTTCTCAATGATTCAGGACAGGCACTGTAGTCAAGATTCTAGGTTTTTGAATCAACTAAATCACCATAAAGATCATGAGTTAATATAGTTATGCAATGTTTATTTCAGGATACTCTGTGATCCAATGACTTGCTTAATTTATGTCCTCCCTCATAGTCTTTCTGTATTTCTCGAACTCTTCCAAGTTAACAGCTCATTCTTTTTTCCTTTTTAATACTTAATTCTCCTCCAAACTATTTGCATACCTCTCACTTATCACTTCCACTCTTTTTCCCTTTTTCAATATCCATGATTTTCTACCTAAGAGATCTATAGACTTTTGTTTTAGGATATTGTTTCAGCTCAGTTTCTCTCTCCAGAGATGAATGCTGAACTTGCCCGACACTAAAAAATGTAGTGAGAAATTCCCTAGATACTTGTGTAGCCCAGAATTTTGTCAGTTAAACACATCATTGTAAGTGGTTGTGATAAATTGTACACTTCCTATCCATAAGTATTAGTAGAGTAATATGCTTTGAAAAAAAACACATCAGTCCATAATGCAGATAAGAAAACAAGACAACCTTAACCTTCATCCTATTGGGTTTCACAGCTCACCATCTAACAAACCACATGGGTTTCATTATTTCTATACAGCTCTGAGGTAAATGAGCTTTCATTTGAGGCAATTTTCAGTATCATACTGAGTATTGCTCTTGCATTTACTGGATTTCTGTCAGTCATGTTAACTACTTGTTTTCTGAGAACTGAAGATATGCACCTAGATGATTCTCGGTGCGAAAGGCAATTAACTCCTGGCCCCAATGGTGTCTGCAATTGCACCATTCACCAAATTAGTACAAACCAAGAAAAATAAACAGATTATAATATTGAGCTACACTCAAGATTCCATGCTAGGAGGCATGAATAAACAGTGAGAAATAACAAAAGAGATTGCAAAATGACAAAAATACATGTCAGTGAACTAGGAATTAGAAGACAACAGCAGTTCAGTGCAAAGTAATGTAAAGTTGCACATTCAGAAAAAAAAAAGTTTAAAAGGATTTATTGCCCTACCTGGTGTAAGCACCACTTGAAACCGGACAGATCCCACATACCACAAAAGGAAATGTAAAGTAGCCATAATCTTACCAGGCAATAGGGCTGTTCTCTCATTAGAGACAACTGGTGGTGGTTTAACCTGAGGGTAGACATGCCCAAGAGGAGGTTGAAACTTTGAGAACTTTGTGGTGACCTCAGCTTCATCCAGTCACCCAAACTAACTGACCCCCTACTAAGGAAGTTGATTGCATGAAGTGGAAATATTTTGTTGTCAGAATGTTATTCTTTCTTGGTGCTCAAAATCTCAAAAAACAAATCAGGCCACCCACACAAAATGGGAAACCCATCTTATCTCATTTTGTACTTCATTTCCCATCCCAGTATGGTCTGCTACCTCACTAACCTCTTCCACTACTTGGTCTATTCCATCACTACAATAACGGCTCTCACTTTATACTGCTCATTTGTAGTCTTTTTATCTGTACCTACCACAACAATTGCAGACATTTAAGTCTTACCTTATCAATATACTGTTTTTGTACAAGCTTGGCTAGTTCCCAATCTGATATAAAATTTGCATCATCAATTGAGTGATTTGTGCATGTCAGAGTTCATTTTACCCCTGAACCTCAATCTCTGATTAAATGTTACTAATGTCTGCTATTTACTGCAGGTCCACAGGTGGTGTTACATCTCAAATATATTGGATAGGCTTCAATCCTCCTTCTATCAGTAATAAAGAATTATGACATACTTAGAAAAAAATTGGACTTTTAATATTTCCAAGTTAACGGCATTTGAGTGAGTTAAAACTAAAAGTTTCATCTCAACTCATTAAACTTCATAGTTCTAAAGGACTGGTAAAGGTTGCAACCCAATTAAAATCAATGAGCCTTTTTAAATCAATCATGAATTGATTTTCCTCATATTACTGCTCACTGTGTATAAAGAGTGTGTTAAGGTTAGAGATCTACAGCACAAAAGAAACAAAAATCCATTCAGACCCAATCATGAACAACCATTGTTTAAGAAGGATTATCCTGGAAATTATAGGCCTGCGGGTCTCACATCGGTGGTAGGGAAATTGTTGGAAAAGATTCTTACGGACAAGATCTATATGCATTCAGAAAATGGATTACCTATTAGCAATGGACAGCATGGTTTTGTGCAGGGGAGACCATGCCTCACAAACTTGTTTGAGTTTTTGTTTTAAAAAGGTGACAAAGATGATTGATGAGGGAAAAGCAGTTGATTTGTCTACAGGGACTTTAGTAAAGCCTTTGACAAGGTCTCTCATGACAGACTGGTACAAAAGGTGAAGTCATATAGTATCAGGGTGAGCAGGCAAGATGGATACAGAACTGGTTTAGTCATAGGAGGCAGAGGGTAGTGGTGGAAGGATGCTTTTCCGAATGGAGGGCTGTGACTATTGGTGTTCCACAGGCATCAGTGCTGGGACCTCTGCTGTTCGTGAAGTACATAAATGACTTGGGAGGAAAACATAGCTGGTCTAATTATTAAGTTTGCAGATGATACAAAGACTGGTGATGTTGTGAATAGTGGGGAGTATTGCCAGAGGATACAAGCAGGATTTGGATCAGTTGAAGGCATGGGCAGATGGAGTTTAATCTGGACAAATGTGAGGTGATGCATTTTGGAAAGTTAAGTACAGATGGAAATTATACAGTGAATGGCAGAACCCTTAGGGGGTATTGATGTGCTGGTCCACAGATCAGTGAAGGTGGCAGTGCAAGTGGATAATGTAGTAAAAAAGGGCTTATGGCATGTTGCCTTCATTGGAAAGAGTATTGAGTATAAAGGATAGACAAGTTATGCTGCAGCTTTATAGAACTTTAGTTCGGTCACATTTAAAATATTGCATTTAGTTTCTGGTCACCGCATTACCAAAAAGATGTGGATGCTTTGGAGAGGGTACAGAAAAGGTTTACCAGGACGTTGCCTGGTATGGAGGATGTTAGCTATGAGGAAAGATTGAATAGACTGCACTTGTTTTCACTGGAACATAGGAGGTTCAGGGGTGACCTGACCGAAGTTTAAAAGCATGGATAGAGTGGAAAGTATGGAGCTTTTTCCCAGGATGGAGGGATCAATTACATGGGGACACAGGTTCAAGGTGCAAGGGGTGAAGTTTAAAAGAGATGTGTGAGGGAATGTTTTCACTCAAAAGGTGGAGAAGTGCCTGGAACACGTTGCCAGAGGAGACACGATAGCAGCATTCAAGAAGCACCTGGACGAATACACAAATAGGAAGGGAACAGAGGGATACGGATCCTATAAATGAAGACACTTCTAGCACGGAGAGCAAAATGTGGCGGCACAAGCATGGAGGGCTGAAGGACCTCTTCCTGTGCTGTACTGTTCCATGTAACCATCTAAACTATTCTAATCCCCTTTTCCAGTATTTGTCACATAGTCCTGTATGCCTTGGCATTGCAAGTATACATCTATATACTTAAGTGTTTGTGAAGGTTTCTGCCTAGATCACCCTTACAGGCAGCGAGTTCCAGATTCCCACCACTCTCTGGGTGAAATTTCTCCCCCCCTCACATTCACATAAACCTCTGGCCCCTTACCTTAAACACCTCCCCACAGCATCTTCCCACACAATTGCCCATGTACCACCTCATTATCCAAGGGCCCAAACACACCTTCCAGGTGAAGCAGCGATTTGCCTGCACTTCACTCAATCTAGTCTATTATATTCGCTCTTCACAAATGCGGTCTCATCTACACTAGGGACATGAAACACAGACTTGATTCCAGAACTGCATATAATATTGTGATTTTATACAGTTCCAGCATAACCTCCCTGCTGTAAAGCACTGTGCCTTGGTGATTAAAAGCAAGGCATGACCAGCATACAAGGACAACTTCAGTGCTTACGTTTCAGAAAAGATTATACAAAGTATGCCTATTTTCTTTAGAATTTAGGAAGCTCTTACTAAGGGAAGACCTGATCGAAGTCTTCAAAAATATGACAGGCAAAGACAGGGTATAACCCGATAAACCATTTCCACTGGTTGGGGCTTCTAGAACTGAGGGGCAAGGTCTGAAAAATTAGGGGCAGACCATTTAGGAGAGACATTAGGGAGTGCTTTTGCACAAAAAGGATGTTAGATGTTTTAGAACTATTTCAAAAATGGAAATTGATGCTAGATTAGTTGTTAATTTTAAATCTGAAGTAGATTTTTTGTTGAAAAAGATATGGGCCAACGGCTGATATGTGGAGTTGGGCTACAAAATAGCCATAATCTCACTGAATGGCAGAACAGACTTAAGGGACTGAATAGATTACTTCTGCTCCTCCAAAGTGTCCCAAATGCTTTCGTAACCACTTTATCAGTCTTGTTAAAGTAAAGTAACAGACTGGTGGACATGCACACCAAGGTCCCAGGTTCTCAGTGCTTCCCAAGGTGCCACTGTTCATCACATGTCTTGTTTGAAAAAGTACCTCACCTCTATCTCTTAAAAATGTGGGGGAAAATTGTACATCCACGTATAAAGACTGCAGTCAGGGGAATAAGACTATGATGGATACAAATGGAATGCAGAATTTCATACATTGCACAATGAACACAAAAAGGAGGTTATTCTGTATTTGTACATAATATGGATTAGGTCCAACATCTCATCACAGGAAAAGTGGGATAAGCATGGAAAGAGTAGAAGAACATCGAGAACAGTACAGCACGTACAGACCCTTTAGGCCTCGATGTTGTGCCAACCTTTTACCCTATTCTACATACCAACATATCCTTCATTGTATTATCTTCCATGTGCCTATTCAAGAGTCACTTAAATGTTCTTGAATCTACGACCACCACTGGCAGTGCATTCCACAGATCCACCACTCTCTGCATAAACAGCATACCTCTGACATCTCCCCTAAACCTTCCTCCAATCACCTTCAAATTATGCCCTCATGATAGCCATTTCTCCCCTTGGGGGAAAAAGTCTCTGGCTAGCCACTGTATCTGTACTTCTCATCATCTTGTACACCTCTATCAAGTCACCTCTCACCCTTCTATGTTCCCTATCTCCCTCAACCTTTCTTCATAAGGCAAACCCTCCAGTCCAGGAAGCATCCTGGTAAATCTCCTCTGAACCTCTCTAAAGCTACTACATCTTTCCTATAATGAGGCATCCAGAAAATTCATCAAACTGTCAGAAATTAAAAAAAAGATTATAGCTATTAAAATATAATGGGACCATTTTCAATGGAACAGAGAAGATAAAGGAACATCTGGAATTTTGCATGGTGTGCAAGCTTTTAAAGGCTTCATCATAAAATATTGTTTCCTGCCTATGAATCAGTTGGAAGGGGTCACAAACAGAGGCTTATCACTGGAAGAAACAGGATGCAAGTTAGAAAAATATTTTTTTCTTCCAACGAGGGTTAGTAAAACGGGAAATAGATTATTGTACTTTTGATAACAACAATTTAATGGAAAATCAGGTATTCAAAAGGTATTGTTAAAAGAATGCAGAGCAAAGAGTTGGAGATGTTGGCTCCAGTTGGGCATAGATAAGATCATCTGAGTGGCCTGTTTCTGCACTTTTAAATTCTATGAACTTAAATGCTAAACTGCTGAATGCAGCAATTAAAATAAAAGACAATTACTGGGATCAAATTAAATCTGAATGTAGCATGCACTGTAAAAATACAAATCTACTTTCATCACCTTCAGCAGCATCTATGAGATGATTTGTTTGTGATTTGGGCCTATTGTAGATTTCCCTAAAGTGAACAACAGACTTCAGCCAAGAGGACGTGTGCTTATAAGTTTCTTATTCAAGATCACTATATCTAGTCCTAGTTCACAAAATGCATATAATCATTGACTTGAAATGTCATGTCTTGTTTTCAGTTTCCTAACCTGCTAACTTTCCAACCATTTTCCATTTAATTCAGGTTTCCAGTAGCTGCAGTATATTGCTTTCAGACAGAATAGTAAACATTCACCAATTAGATGCTTTATTATAATCATTTAATAGTTTGAGCTCTGATATAAATGCACTGATATCATTACAACTAAATTTGCGCTTGGTACATGCTTATAAATTTTACATTTAACAAGCATACAAAAACCAGACTGGAATTCATGGTTTTTCAACAATAGTGTAGACAATCATTTAAAATTGTAAGTGAATTCAAATAGCACCTGAAGGATTAAACTCAGATGTCTACTGTTGCGATTGTTGGCTTTCGTCATAACTTTCAGTTGCCTAAATGTGGATTAGTGCACATTGCAGCATATAAAATGGATTTGAGGGATTAAAAATTCCTTCAAAAAAGCAGGTGACTTCCACACAGAAGACAGCAAGAATGAGCAGTAATTAAAAATAAATTAATTTACAAAATAATTCTAATTTAAACCATAAAATCATAATATTTTAAAACAGCCTAACTTATCATCTGCTGCATTTGGTCTTGGGCCTCTCCTTCAGGGCAGGTTCCTTCTTCCATTCCCACACCAAGTTTTCACGAAACACTAAGTAACTCTGTGACAGCATGGGAATTCAATGAGTGAGCAAAAAAAAGAAGTTATAAATAATAGCTTGCAACTGGTATTGTATATCATCCTTTTTGCAGGAGGGCCCACTGCTGTTTGTTATCTGCCATGTGTGGTCTGCTCACGCATATCTTCTTGGTGACATGGGCCATATCACCAGTTTGATCATTTGCACAAACTCATTACAATGAGCAAAACACTACATGTATTTCCAAACTGAAAAATTGAGTTTAATGTGAGTTTAGGTCTAAACACGCACTTATCAGTTGAAACATTAATTGGGGCATGGTGGGGGAGGAGGTGGGGACAGCAGAAGGACACAGATTTTGTTTATATGCCAAGATTAGGTCTAAATATGTAGATTGATCCTGAAAATGTGGCTGCGTTGTATACCAGAATCTACCGTTATAAGAACTAGCACAATTGCTGTGGGGTAATCTTCCACTTCATTCAGACTACTAGTCGGTTTCTCGAGGGTTGATGACTTGACATCTTGACACATTCCTTTAGATCATATCACAGCCATTTTGACAAAGGTTTAAATTAGCATCCTACTCAGCCTAATCCAACACCTGACTCATGGCTTCTTTCAAAAGCTCTTCATAGACAATGATAGATGTACTTGGATTGCTATATTCTTGAAATGGTCTTGCATCTCAGGTTGAGATATCTGTCTTTTATACACAGTACTAGTACAGATTATAGCACACCAAGATCAAATCCTTTCTGGATTAAAATGGACTACAATACTCCACCAGATCGAAAGCATTTAGATATGTTGTTAATCTCTGTGAGATTCATATCTTAAATGATCCTATACATAGTTGGTGATACATTAAACATCGCCCCTGTAGACCTTTGCTTTCTTGATTTGTCATTAAGTGATGGATAGATTACCTTACCACAAGGTAAATGAATGACAAACTTTAAAGTCTTCCGTTACAACTACATCTGAACAATTCATCCACAGAGGATACCAGAGGATATGATTTTTTTATTTAACGGCCTAAAATACATAATATTGTCAAGTAAATGAATAGGTCAAATAAATAAAACCACCATCCAGATATGGTTGTGCATGTGTTTCAGTCTCTCAAAACAGGACTGCACAGCAAAAACTTGCATGTGGGATCTTTTAACATGGGGAAGCTATTGAACTGCAGGTTCCACATGGTTCTATTGAACAGAAAATACCCCTACTCTTACTCCCTGTGATAGACATATTGGAAGGGCTCACAGTATTTTTTTAAAAATCAATCTGTTTGGCCACATTATGCTGCCTGTGGCTATTAGACTCCAAGGTGGGTCTTGAACCTGAAGCTGCTGCCCCAGATAGAGATGCTTTCCATGTCCTTGAAGATCTTCCAGTCATGGTTACATTTTACATTAAAAACAAAGTACATTTGCCAGAGGAAATTACAATCAAAAGATTTGCTGCTTGGACTTATCTTTGATTACCTTGTACATTTGCTATCAACCCAAGGACAGAACAGAACTATCTTGTGCTGAATCCAGTCTAGAGAAGAGTCAAAATGCAGATTCCTACCATAAGAAATTGGTTCAGATTGCAGACCAATAGCAAGAAATCAAACTTTACATAAAAAGGGACCAAACACCTGATTCCAAGCAAGTCACATGGTCATGCTCATCCATAGTTACACTGTGATCTCTGATCTTTGAGCAAGGAAAATAAGGAGCATCAAAAGGAAAGCAGACTTTAAGTAACCAGGGGACATGGTGTCTGAACTTGAACATCTCCACTGGTTTGATTCCGTGCATCATTAGATAGGATTAGATTCCCTACAGTGTGGAAGCAGGCCCTTTGGCCCAACAAGTTCACACCAACCCTCCGAAGCGCAATCCACCCAACCATTCCCCTCCATTTACCCCTAACTAATCCACCTAACACTATGGGCAATTTAGCATGGCCAATTCGCCTAATCTGCACATCTCTGGTTTCCTCCCAGAGTCCAAAAATGTGCAGATTAGGTGTAGTTCTCAAAAAACAAATAAACAAAAATGACTGATTTGACACAAGCTTGTTTCATGCACTCTCACTGTAAAAGCTATTGAAAATTGCCTCGTTAGAGTCAGAGTTGTACAGCATAGAAAAAGGAATAGAGAAGATGGTAAAAGAGGGGGTGGTGTGGCATGGTTAGTCAGGGTCAGTATTATGGTGGCAAAAAGGATGTTTGAGGACTCATCTACTGAGGTAATATGGACTGAGGTTAGAAACAGGAAAAGAGGTCACCCTGTTAGGAGTTTTCTATAGGCCTCCGAATAGTTCCAAAGATGTGGAGGAAAGGATAGCAAAGATGATTCGCAATAGGAGCGAGAGTAACAGAGTATTGACTGGAAATACTGTAGTTTGAGTACTTTAGATGGGTCAGTTTTTGTCCAGTGTGTGCAGGAGGGGTTCATGATGCAGTTATGTATATAGGCCTACAAGAGGCGAGGCCTCATTGGATTCGGTACTAGGTAATAAACCTGGCCAGGTGTTAAATTTGGAAGTAGGTGAGCATTTTAGTGATAGTGGCCACAATTCGGTTATGTTTACTTTAGCAATGGAAAGTGATAGGTATATATCACAGGGCAAGGGTTATCGATGGGAGAAAAGCAATTATGATGTGATTAGGCAAGAGTTATGATGCATAGGATGGGGAAGGAAACTGCAAGGGATGGGCACAATTGAAATATAGATCTTATTCAAGGAACAGCTACTGCGTGTCCTTGATAAGTATATACCTGTCAGGGAGAGAGGAAGTGTTAGAGTGAGGGAGCCATGGTTTCCTAAAGAAGTTGAATCTCTTGTCAAGAGGAAGAATAAGGCTTATGTTAGAATGAGACGTGAAGGCTCAGTTAGGGCTCTTCAGAGTTACAGGTTAGCCAGGAAAGACCTAGAGAGCTAAGAAGAGCCAGAAGGAGACATGAGAAGTTGTTGGCAGATAGGATCAAGGAAAACCATAAAGCTTTCTATACGTATGTCAGGAATAAAAGACTAAGATTAGGGCCAATTAAGAATAGTAGTGGGAAGTTGTGCGTGGAGTCAGAGGAGATAGGGGAATTAATATTTTTCATCAGTATTCACACTTGAAAAAGATAAGGTGGTCAAGAACAATACTGAGATACAGACTACTAAACTAGATGGGATTGAGGTTCACAAGGAGGTGGTTTTAGCAATTCTGGAAATTTGAAAACAGATAAGTCCCCTGGGCCGGATGGGATTTATTCTAGGATTCTGTGGAAAGCCAGGCAGGGGATTGCAGTGTCTTTGGCTTTGATCTTTATGTCATCATTGTTTACATGATGAGTGCCAGAAGGCTGGAGGATAGCAAATGTTGTCTCCTTGTTCAAGAAGGGGAGTAGACAAAACCCTGATAATTATAGACCAGTGAGCTTTACTTCAGTTGTGGGTAAAGTATTGGAAAAGCTGATAAGAAATAGGATTTATAATCATCTAGAAAGGAATAACTTGATTAGGGATAGTCAACACTGTTTCGTAAAGGGTAGGTCATGCCTCATTTAACTTATTAAGTTCTTTGAGAAGGTGACCAAACAGATGGAGGAGGGTAAAGCAGTTGATGTGGTGTATATGGACTACAGTAAGGCATTTGTTAAGGTTCACCACAGTAGGCTATTGCACAAAATACAAAGGCATGGGTTTGGGGGTGATTTAGCAGTTTTGATCAGAAATTAACGAGCTGAAAGAAGACAGAGGGTGGTGGCTGATGGGAAATGTTCATCCTGGAGCTCAGTTATGAGTGGTGTACCGCAAGAATCTATTTTGGGACCTGGATGAGAGCATAGAAGGATAGGTTAGTAAATTTGCGGATGATACTAAAATCAGTGGAGTTGTGGACAGTGCTGAAGAATGTTTCAGGTCACAGTGAGACATAGATAAGCTGCAGAGCTGGGCTGAGAGGTGGCAAATGGAGTTTAATACGGAAAAGTGAGAGGTGATTTACTTTGGAAGGAACAACAGAAATAAAGAGTACTGGACTAATGGTAAGATTTTTGGTAGTTTGGATGAGCAGAGAGATCTTGGTGTCCATATACAAAGATCTCTGAAAGCTTCCACCTAGGATAAGAGGGTATATGGTGTATTAGCTTTCATTGGTAGAAGGATTGAGTTTTGGAACCATGAGGTCATGCTGTAGGTGTACAAAACCCCGGTGTGGCCATGCTTGAAATATTGAGTACAGTTCTGGTCACCACATTATAGGAAGGATGTGGAAACATTGGAAAGGATTCAGAGGAGATTTACTAGGATGTTGCCTGGTATGGAGGGAAGGTTGAGGGACTTGAGGCTATTTTCATTAGAGAAGGTTGAGAGGTGACTTAATTGAGACATAGAAGATAATCAGAGGATTAGATAGGGTAGACAGTGAGAGCCTTTTTCCTCAGATGGTGATGGTGAGCACGAGAGGACATAAGTTGAAATTGAGGGGTGATAAATATAGGCCAGATGTCAGAGGTAGTTTGTTTACTCGGAAAGTAGTAGGGCTGTGGTACTCTCAGCCTGCAACAGTAAACTCACCAACTTTAAGTGCATTTAAATGGTCATTGGACAAACATATAGATGAAAATGGAATAGTGTAGGTTCGATGGTTTCAGGTTGGTTCCACAGGTCGACACAACTTAGAGGGCCAAAAGGGCCTATACTGCACTGTAATGTTCTATGTTCTATTCCTTTGGCCCAACTCATCCATGCTGACCAGGTTTCCTAAACTGAGCTAGCCCCATTTGCCTACACTTGGCCATATTCCTCTAAACCATCTCTATCCATGTACCTCCATACAGTATGGAAACAGGTCATTCAGCTCAACAAGTTCACACTGACTGTCCGAAGAGCATCCCACCCAGACTCACCCTCCTACCCTATCCCTGTAACCCTGCATATTCCACAGCTAATCCACCTAACCTACACATCCCTGGACACTACGGGGCAACTTAACATGGCCAATCCACCTAATCTGCACACCTTTGGACGGTGGGAGGGAACCTGAGCACCCGGAGGAAATCTAGGCAGACACGAGAGAATGTGCAACCTCCACACAGACTGTTGCCTGAAGCTAAAACCAAACCTGAGCCCTGATGCACTGAGCCACCATGCCACCCCAAATGTCTTTTAAAAGTTGTAATCGTAGCCATTTCTACCACTTCATCTGGCAACTCATTCTATACACGTACCACCCTCTGTGAAAAAGGTGACCCTCAGGTCCCTTTTAAATCTTTCCCCTCTCACCTTAAACCTATGCCCCCTAGTTTTGGCCTCCCTACGCTGGGGAAAACAACTTGGCTATTCAACTTATCTATACCCCTTATGATTTTATAAGCATCTATGGTTACCCCTTAGCCTCCTATACTTCAGGGAATATCCTCCTCTCCTTATAACACAAATCTTCCTGTTGAATGAGACATTTTAATGATTTATTCAGTTATAAAAGTATTTCTGAAACATCTCTCAAGCACATAAAAACTAAATTTCACAAGAATTGAGTAGCATTCCTTTCTATCATTCAAAATTAGGATGATTATTTAAAATCATGGCTTCATAGAAGGTTTGCTTTTTTATTTCAAAATATACATTATTCATATATAGATTATACAGTTCAGTTCTGTACAGTAGCATATCAAGAAATAAACAGATGCTGGATCCCCAAATAAACCAAAAGCATCTGTTACTTTAACCAGATATACTTACTTTAACCAGACTATACTTACATGCATTTCAGGCCCCAGCAGGGTCCGATAACTCAACAGACCTTCAGCAGGAAGACTTCAGACCCTGGTCTTACCCCATGGGGCCTTGACAGCAGCTGCCCCAAGCTTTAGTGCATACCTCAGCAGGTGGCCCGGGCCATTAGAATGTACCGCCTGCAACACTGTCAAGGTCAACTCCTTGTCTTGGAACACCAAGTTCTGTGTAGACGAAAGAGCGTCTTTCACAGAGTTAATGGTCTTCCAGGCACAACTGATGCTTGTCTCAGTGTGCATCCCCGGGAACAGACCGGACAGCACAGAGTCCTGCATCACAGAGCTGCTTGGGATGTACCTTGACAAAACCACTGCATTCTCCTTCAGACTTCCTTTGCGAAACCATATTTCAGAAGGACACGTGACAGTCTCCATCCCCTATAGCTACTTTGAGGGCAGTGTACAGTGATGCAGACAGACCGAGCATACAAAAAGAATCTCACAGGTAGTGAGACCTTTCTCACCACAAGCCAAGCAATGTATTGGTACTTGTTGGAAAGTTCTGGTGATGAGACATTCTGACAAATGATTTTGATAGTCTGATCAGGGATCCATGCCATAGGAACCACCCACGCCTTTTCTGCAGGGTGTTGAGGACGTTACTTACTGACCACTTCTCAAGTGGACTTGTGGTCAAAAAGTGCTTTTCTTTATAAATTTCTCCACGCAGGACAGATGATGCAGAATGGTCCAACTACTTGGAATGTTCCACAGCAATGAGGCCAGTCCCATCCTTTGCACTACCATGGACAGGTAGAACCTCCTTATGCACTGACATCTGGTGTTTGTGTACCATGGGTCTATGCATAGCTTGATGTGGTCGCACACAAAGGTGGCCATCAGGATGAGGGGGCGTTGGGTATGTTCTTCCTCCTGATCAAGAGTTTTGTACATGGAGTCCCTGTGGACATCGGTCCATCTTAGACTCTCCAGATGGAGTGGAAGATGGCTCGGGTGACTGCAATGGTACAGTTTCGGGAGATGGGCCAGACCTGCGCCCCGTAGAACAACAAAGTCTCACACCTGACGGCCAGGATTTTACCCACAATAGTGAGAGAATGGTGATCCCAAAAGACCATTTTTACTTCACTTTGGTGATATACTTCTCCCAAGATTTTGCGCATATGTCAGCCCCTCCAAACCATATTCCCAGCACCTTCAAGCAATCTGTCCTGACAGTGAAGAGAATGAAGGATTGGTTGGCCTGGTTCCCAAAGATCACGGCTTGGCTCTTACCTCGATTTACCTTGGCTCCTGAGGCCAGTTCAAACTGGTCACATGAGTACACACACTAACAGCAGATCTGAGCCAAAAATGGTGACGTCATCCATGTACAGAGAGGCTCTGACCTACTGGGCTTTGCTGTCTCGAATATTCGACCCTCCCTGGCTCGCATCATTCCTGACAGACTTAGCAAAAGGCTCTATACAACATATAAACAAGGTCGGAAAGAGTGGGCTGCCTTGCCTGACTCCAAATCTGAATGGGAAGCTTTCCAACTCCCACCCATTGATTGAAATTGCAGTAATGTTGGTATAGTGCAATCCAGTTGCAAATTCCCTCCCCAAAGCCCACTTTGGACAGCATGTCCAGCATGTAGGTGAGCAATATCCAGTCAAGGCTTCCTCCTGCTCCAGGCTGATAAGGCAGACGTCCATGCCCCCAGTCGTGAATGCAGGTGATCGTATCCTTGAAGAGCGCAAGGCTCTCAGAGATCATCCTGCTTGGTACAGCACAGGTTTGTTGGGGGTGAATCACCAATCCCAGAGCTGACCTAACCTGGTTGGCAATGATCTTAGACAGGATTTTGTAATCCTGCATTCAGCAGTGTTAGAGCAGGTTTATATCATTAAGAGGCCATTTGGTCTTTGGAGGCTGTGCCATATTAAAAATGAGCCATGACCTAATCTCACTTTGCAACTTGTGATTTTGATTTATTAAAGTTAGGTCACATTTCAGTTTCTGTCTTAATCCAGATTCGGAGATGCCGGTGTTGGACTGGGATGTACAAAGTTAAAAATCACACAACACCACGTTATAGTCCAACAGGTTTAATTGCTAGTGTGCTGTGTGATTTTTTAAACTATCTTAATCCAATGTGTTTATTTCAATAGTAATTTGGCCTGGTGCAAGACAGTTCAGAAGTTAATGATTAACTATGCCTTTTGTTTCCTGGTTTGCGCCCGAAGAGAGTTCTGCAATCTGATTAGCTAGTCAGCCCGCTTGCTGGAGGCCGATAGATGGCACCAGTTAAAATTTAGACCGAATCAATAGAGATTGACACCGTTTTTGAGTTCGATCCCTGCAATGTTCCTTCGTTAGTGCTTGCAAGATCCAACACATCATACCATTTATCATTCTGCGGCTCATTTGAACCAATGTAGTATGACTGTGACTTTACAACTACATGGTTTTGTTTTGTAACTAGGCACGACGTGAGGTCAATTATAGGGCAATTACTGTATATGTACAGCTGTTGGTCGGTAGAAAATAATTTCAGTTGTTGGAACAGATTTGCAGTAACTTGAAAATTCACATTTCTCCGTTAGGGTTGCATGAATCCTGGAGTATATGATTGCTATTTGAGAGAGAAAAAAAATCAACGAGGATAGCGGTTTGTAATGAAATAACATGGCCCAGACACATTGTTGTATTTTAAAATTTGAGCAATGTATCATTTGTCTTACCATATAGAAAATCTGCAGATATGTTTAAAAATTTTAAAACTTTAATCAATAATTAACAATTTAAAAAGTTAGCTTTAATTTGCCAAATGGTCATTTGTCACAATTCTTTCAAATTGAATAATTAGCCATGATTTCACAAGAACATAAGCAGAAAAACAATATTAAGACACGCTGCTGATTTAAGTACTTTGCATTGTTACTCCTTGGATCCTACACGTTTTACGGGATTATATCCGCACAACTGAAGAAACAAGTGCATTCAATTTATATAACACCAGACTGCCATCTAAATATATATCTCCATGTAAACTGCACAGCGTTGAAATTTAGAACATCTAATAGTCTATCAGGAACCAACCATCTGCGGGAGATATTTAACCAACAAACAGAAAGGAAAACAAAACACTTCCCTTCCCCGACCCCAAAACAGTAATGGCAAATTGTCTATTCCGCTGTCAAAGTGGTTAAAACAGATATCATATTTTTTAAAAAACAAACTTGTGACAACTTTTTTTCTTCTTCCGTTAAGTCTTATAAGTAACGCCGGACAAGAAGAAAGGAGTGTGACGTTTTGCGAAGTATCATAGCCAAGTGATACAGCGTTGTAAAATCACAGGACTGGGTTGGCAGAGGACATACTCTAAGGTTCCAAAGGTTAGTTACACACTGTCATGAAACTGAAAGATTCAGGTGTACACTGCGCCGCCTTAAGAGAGACGCCTTCTGACACTTACTTACTGAAGGCTTACCTGTCAGATCTGGCGGCTACGGTTTCGACATCGTTGGCAGGACTCCCCAGCTCAGTTTCAGCCATTGTTCTTTGCTGTACTGGGGTTGTGGGGAGCACTGGGTTCTGTAGTTCAATGGGCAGGCGCTCCCCCATTGCCACAACTCAGAAGCAGTAACAAGGAAGACTACAACTCCCCAAAGGCCCTGCGCAAGCTGGATGCTTGTTTGAAATAGCAACGCTAAATAAACATACAACTGAATGAAACACCACCCTCCCCCACACCCCTCACCCTCGCAAAATGTCTGGGACGGCGCGGCGTTGAGCGCCAACTGAAATAGCCTATCCTTGGAAAATTACTACTTCATCTTCCTCATTGTGACCCACCACTTGTCACTGGAGAAGCAGCTTATTTTTAGTAACTACAAGCTGACCACACTACAAAAATGGGCCTAACTTTGTCTAGCGGTGTATCGGTTTAAATGCCTGAGACCCGACTCGAAAAATAAACTGCAGAGGAGTTTGGTAGTCAGTAACTTTACATATTTACTTACATTGTCGGTGCAGGTTTGGATAAGTGCAATAAGAAATTTCATTGCAATCAAATGTGAAGCCCAGAGGTAAAGCCAGTTAAAACAAAAAGAAAGCAATTGCTGGAAATCAACACACTGGTCGTCCTGGAACTTTATTCTGAGGTATACCAAATACCACTATGTGTCATTTGCAAGTTTTACTGGTTTTTCCTTGAAATAAATTATCAGGAGAAACTCAGCATAATCGAACTACTTCTAAATGAAATATAAGCATTGGCTAAACAGGATTTGGTAAATGATTTTTATTCTTTCATGTCCATTACTTTTAAACTGAAGTGGCAACTAGACTATTTCGGAGGTAGTTAAGGACAATGGTTTCCTCGCACATTTCAAAGATGTGCAGGTCAGGTGAATTGTCCATGCTAAGTTGTCCATAGTGTTAGGTGCATTAGTCGGGTCGGTGTGGACTTGTTGGGCTGAAGGGCCTGTTTCCACACTGTAGGGAATCTAATCTAATCTAATCTAATCAAAACAATGCCTGTAATAGCTATTCACCCTTCCTAGACAGATCATTATACACTCCTTTGTCCAACTGTTCTTCTCTCTGGGCTTTATCCCCATCTATCCTTTACTCCTTACACTCTCCCTGTATCTACTAGATATAAACTGACGTTTTTCTAGCTACAATCAGTCCTGAGGACAGGTCGCTCAACTGGAAACGTTAACTCTGATTTCTCTCCATAGGTGCTGCCCGACCTGCTGAGCTTTTCCAGCAATTTCTGTTTTAGCTATTGCCTATATTCTAGTTGCTGCTGTGCAGGCCTCCATGATCCGTGCATGGCAGCAGCTTCTGGGAGCAGAAGCAACACACTGATGTACTGAATGACATGCACCGAGCTTCTCAGCAGCTGTACAATCCATGCAGCTTAGAGAGGACATTGGTCAAGATTCAGACTTTTTGCTATGAATTTGAAATCATGAGTTGTATAAGGTAGTTAGTAAACTGACATCACAAGATAAGCTCCAACTCATCAGGATGTAAAGAACTGTACCTGGGAGAGCTAACCAGTTGTTTGACTGCTATGGTGATGATGTGAAGTCAAGATGGCTAGCAGTAAAGTATACTTACTCTTAAGTTCAGCCTGATGTCTCACAAGAGACCAGGCACAATATAACTAGCTATTAACTAATTTGTGATAAACTTTTAAAGAAGCAAAATATTGCAAATGCTGAAAATAGAGCCATATATAGAGTCATAGAGATGTACAGCATGGAAAAAGACCCTTTGGTCCAACTTGTCCATGTCAACCAGATATCGTCAATTAATATAGTCCCATTTCCAGGTTTTGGCCCATATCCTTCTAAACCCTTGCTATTCATATACCCATCCAAATGTGTTTTAAATATTGTATTTATACCAGTCTCATCACTTCCTCTGGCACCTCATTACATACATGTACCACCCTCTGTGTGAAAAAGTTGCACCTTTTAAATCTTTTTAGTTTTGGATTCCTATACCTGTGGAAAAGACTTTGTCTATCTATCCTATCCATGCTCTCCTTGATTTTGTAAACCTCTATAAGATCACCCCTCTGCCTCCAATGCTCCAGGGAAAATAGCCCCAGTCTATTCAGCTTCTCCCTGTAACTTCAATTCTCCAACCCAGGCAAAATCCTTGTAAATCTTTTCTGAACCATTTCAAGTTTCACAACATGCTTCCTATAGCAGGGAGACCAAAATTGCATGCAGTATTCGAGTAGTGGTCTAACCAATGTCCTGTACAGCTGCAACATGACCTCCCAACTCCTATACTCGGTGCACTAACCAAAAAGGCAAACATACCAAATGCCTTCTTCACTAACCTCTCTATCTGTGACTCAATTTTCAAGGAACTATGAACCTGCATTCCAATGTCTCTTTGTACAGCAACATTCCCCAGGACCTTACCATTAAGTGTATAAGTCCTGCCCTGATTTGCCTTTTCAAAAATCTGCACCTCACATTTATGTAAATTAAACTCCACCTGCCACCTCTCAGCCCATTGGTCAATTGGCCCATCTGATGAAGATCCTGTTCTACTCTGAGGAAAATTTCTTTGCGATTCACTACATCTCCAATTTTGGTGTCGTCTGCAAACTTACTAACCATACCTCCCATGTTCACATTCAAATCATTTATATAAATAAAGAAAAGCAGTGGACCCAGCACCAATCCTTGTGGCACACCACTGGTCACAGGCCTCCAGTCTGAAAAGCAAACCTCCACCACCACCACGATCGTCTGACTTCTACCTTCGAGCCAGTTCTATAAATCTGAAATTAAAACAGAAAATTCTGGAGAAACTCAGCAGGTCTGGCAGCATCTGTGGAGAGCAAAACAATGGCAATGTTTCAAATCCAATATGGGTCTTCCTCAGAACTAAAGATCGCTATACAGTCTACAAGCTGGGATGGAATTTAAGCAGAATGGGTCATTCGTAGCAAATTTGATGAAAGACAGAGATCAAACACTTGCAGGGTGGTAAGGCTGAAATTGATATTTTTGGTTCACTACAACAACAACAGCAACTGACATTTATGTGGCACTTTTAACAAAATGAAGTGTCCTAAAATATTTCACTGGAGTATTGACATCAAGCCTCATAGTGAGATCTTAGGTTAAATGACCAAAAGCTTGATGAAACATTTAAGAAATGTCTATGTAGATCAAGAGATAGATATTTGTAGCAAGGTCATACCAGAGTTCAGGCCTAAGAAACCTAGGAAATCCCTGCATCAAGTTTCTTGCTTATTAACAAAAAAGCTAAATTAAATGCAATGCCTAGTTGTAAGTTCTTCAATTTCAATGCAACACCAAGCATTGTTTTTTTGGATATAATCTGTTATATTCCCAGGCTACAGCAGTTAAAAGATGCCTGAATGAGAAATTGTGCTTTGGGCTTTTATTGAGAAGATGGACAAAAGATGGCTTCAGTAAAACTTCAGCAGTCTAAGAATAGACAATTTGATGTGTGGGAGTTCTGAGATGAACAGCTTCCAGAGGATAAAGAAAACAATAGTGTTGAATCCTGGACAAGTATATTCATATATATTTCTTATGACACCTGGGTTATCATGTCCTCACTGCTTGGCATGGGAAGCCACGATCTGGAATGTTTGCTACAGCTTGGACAGATAGAAGTTGTTTAATGATGAGTTTTCTAATTGCTCCATTTGAGAGATTGCTAGGCAATGATTGCATTAATCAGTTTCTATGAATGCTACAGTTTGAAAATTGTTCAAATAGTCAATCCCCAAGCAAAGGTTTGGAACAGGTTTACTGCTTTGCATTGATTGGTTGTAGTCCAGAGACCACATACCTGGAGATGGCTCTTCTCAGAGCTTATTGGTATTTATTTATAGGACAGGCAGTATTTATTGCCTAGTTAAGAGTCAACTACATTGCTGCAGGTCTGGAATTACAGATAGGCCAGATAAATTTCCTCCCTAAAGGGTACTAGTGAACCAGATGAGTTTTCCATTAGAGTGTTAACTCCAGGTTTTTATTGAATTCAGATTTCACTACCCACTACAGTGGGATTTGAACTCAGGTCCCTATACATTACTTGGGTCTCTGGATTAATAGTCCAGTGATAATACCACTGGGCCATTGCTTCTCCATAGCTTAGCTTCTAATATTCTCTTAAGAGAGATTTATTATTAAAAACCTAATAACAGGATATGGATAAGTTAAGGTTTTGTCAGAGGGAAATCATATTTAACCAATTTGTTGGAGTCCTGTGAAGAAATAACTTATGCTTTAGATATAGGGGACTAGCTGCAGGCATTACTGCTCAGATATTAGTAGGTATGAGGTTTTGCTGAATAAAATCTAATTGAATTGAATAAAGTTATAATTTTGAATCATTTCAGGGTCTGGAAAAAGGGTTACTTGACTTCCTGAAGCCCATTTTCTAACAGTACAGCTACCAAAGATACATGAAGATTCTGATTTAAATATTTGTATGGCAACTAGTTTCCTTCTTATATCATCTGGTAGTTCATTCCCTGTTTGCAAGGACACTGAGTTATGATAATCAAAGGTCTGTACAAATTGATTTGTTAAAAATCAAAATCGAACAGCATTGTGCAGCTGTTTAGAGGAATGTTTCATATCAGCTTTCATAAGATTTGTACCTAATGCAAACTTCTTTCATAAATGACTGAAAATAGAAAATTATCTTTCAAATGCTATAAAATCACAACATACTACTTAGGCCCCTATTGTTCACTTGTTGAAAGACTCCATCACTTTTCATATCTTCACTTAACTCTGGCTATTATCATTAACCCATCTTCTCTGGCTCATTCTGGACTGGAGATGGAGCATCAGTCCATAATTTACAAATGAATTAAGAAGAAACTTATTGCACTGTTTGCAAGACAAGCAGACAACAAAGGTGGTCTGTGAATTTTTGTTTCATTTTATTGAATTTCCCACAGTCAGGGCTGTAAATTAATACAAATGTAACCTTTAAATGTTCCAGCACACAGGAGTGTGGTATGGTAAATTCTAGTTTGCCTGTGATCATTTGCACAGAATAATAATGCAAAATTCTTGTAGCACTGGAAGTCAGTACAAAACAGACATTTCACTTTGAACAATGACCTGAATTTCAATAAAATTTGCATCTTAGGCCTTAACTCCAAATATCCAGTGAGCCTTCGATGCCAATCAGATTTTTTGATCAGCTTAACAGTTGCATCCTCAAAAAGAAGCTGGCTCTGTCACTGTGCTGGCCAAGAAATAGATCTTGGCATTGGGAAGGCTAATGTAAGGTCAGGAACCTAATCTGGCAGCTACACACAATTCAGTTGTGGAGTCAGAAGGTTGTGAGCTCAAATCCATTCCAAAGGTTTGTGCACAAAATCGAAACAATACTATGATATATAACTTGTGATGCTAACCACTGCCAACATTTGATTGGGTAGATAAAGCCCACCATTCTCATGTTCTGACTGGGTTGGATTTGTCCTTTTTTTGTGTATAGAGCATACCCAGGCAATTTTCTATATGGTTGGGTAGATACCAGTCTTGTAGATGTTCTGGAACAATTTGTTTAGGGGCATAGCAAATGCTGGAGCATAGGTCTTCAGAATATTGTCAGGGTCCACAGCTTTTCAGTACACAGTGCCTCCAGACATGTCTTTATATTAAGTGATATTGTTGCGAATGCCTTAGCCTTATCTATTGCACGGATGTGCTGGTCTGTTCCATCATTGAGGTTGGGGATATTTATGCAACATCCTCTTCTAGTGAGTTTAATTGTCCACCAAGTTCACAATTTGGATTCGATCTGTTGGTTGTGGAATGTTTGATTCTCATTTACTGCTTATGCTATTATTCCTGATTTGTGGTGTTAGAAAATTGCTGATGTTTCATTACGTTTGTTATTTTAAATTAATTTTGAATTGTGAGTTGGAAATGACTTGTGGACTATGGGACAGGCTGTGATTAAAAAGATAAGAACAGATTAAGCAAATGTTATTTGTTTGTGAGGCCAGTCCTGAGTACAAATTGCAGGGTCAGTACCTGGGAATTGGTCCTGGCAAGTCTGGAATAGACCCTCTTTTTAAGTAGATGGCAGTTGTTGAATCATAATTAAGGCCTTAAGAAGAGTTGATAAGTCTATCAGGGCAGAACCAAAATTAAAGTTGTTTCTTTTTTAACTATGTTTTCTGAGAGGTTGTTCTGGACCATGGCAAAGACAGCATGAAAATTATAAATCTGTTCCACCAGCTTCCAGAAGTCCAAAGAGTAGAAAGCTGAGTTAGGTACATTGCTGTCTTTGCATGGGTGATCTGAGAAGATGACCCTGATCAATATTTCAGAAATAAACAGCCATGGAGTCCACATTTTTACCCACAAAACAACTCATCATGAAATCCATTTAAGTAGTCTGGGCCAATTTTGTTACTTTATCTTTCCCATAACTATGTTTGTTTGTCTGTCTGACTTTTGTGTAAATCAAAGCTAAAAGCAAATGTTTTGGATTTACAACTTATTTAATTTCCGCTAAAGTTATTGTGTATTTAATACATAGATAAGTCTTCTGTTTCAGATATAAACTGGTATCTGGAAATTATGATCCTGAATTTATAAGTCTGGAATTGGTTATTCAAAAGTCTTTTAGGAATTGGTTTAGTAATTATTGGGAGTCTTTGATGGTTTAATTTTAGTGTGTTGCAAATACAGAGGTGGAATGGTAATTCGGTTCAGCTGTCTGTCTCTGTGTCATTAATAGTAGCTTCACCAGGTTGATACTTCATTTTAAGGTGTGTCTGATGCTACTCCTGGCATATCCTCCTGCACTCTTCATCAAATGAGGATTGATTCCATGGCTTGGTGGTAATGGTAGAGAAAGGGATATGCCAGGCTGTGAGGTTGCAGTTTGTGTTGAGTGCAATTTGGTTGCTGCTGATGGCCCATAACTTCTCATGGATGCTTAGTCTTGAGTTACTAGATCTGTTTGAAGTCTATCCCATTTAGCATGGTGATGGTGCCACACAATATGATGAAGAGTATTCTCAATCTGAAGTCATTTAATGTGAACAAAGGCCTTTAAAAGGGCTACTGGAGATCACATCAAAATCATATAAAACTTGTTTTTTGCTTATCTTTACTTGGAACCAGGAGGAGAAGTCATCAACAGTGATATCAAGCATTACCTCTTTGCAATAACCTTCTCACATACACTCAGATTGTATGTAAGCTTAGCTCCTGACCTAATTACAAACTTGGTCCAAACATAGACAGAACTGAGTTCCAAAAGTGAGATGTGAATGACTACCCTTGACATCAAGGCCACATTTGACAGAGTGTGGCATCAAAGAGCCCAAACAAAATTGGAGTCAATGGGAATCAAGGGAAAACTCCATTGGTTGGAGTCATACCTGGCAGAAAGGAAGATGGTCATGGTTGTTGGAGGTCAACCATCTCAGTTCCAGGGTTCCTCTACGTGAACAAAGCTTCTCAGCTTTGTTTCAAAGCCACGTGGACAGGCTTCTCAGTGTAATGTCCTCAGCCCAACCATCTTCAGCTGCTTCAACAATGACCTATCTTCCATTATAAGATCAGCAATAGCGTGTTGTCTGATCATTGCACAATGTTCAGCACCACTCGTACTTCTCAGATCCTGAAGCAGTATATGCCCAAATGCAACAGGATCTGGACAATATCCATGTTTGTGCTGACAAGTGGTAAGTAATGTTTGTGCATCACAATACCAGGCAATGACCATTTCTAGCAAGAGAAAATCTAACCATCACTTCTTGTCATTCAGTGGTATCACCATCACTAAATTACCTACTATCAATATCCTGCTGTACCATTGATCAGAAAATCAACTGGATTAGTTGCATAGTACTGTAGCTACAACAGCTGGTCAGAGGCTAGAAATCTTTTAATTAATTCACCTCTTGACTCCCCAAAGCCTATTCACCATCTACAAAGTCCAAGTCAGGAGAGTGATGAATTCTCCCACTTGCCTGGGTGAGTGCAGGTCCAACATCACTCAAAACGCTTGACACCATCCAGAACCATGCCACCTGCTTGATTGGCGTCACATTCACAAACATTCTGCATCTAAATGGGATAAGGAGAAAGTAGGACTGCAGATGCTGAAGTGTCAAGAGTTGAAAAGTGCGGCACTGAAAAAGCACAGCAGGTCAGGCTAAGAAGCAGGAGAGTCAACGTTTTGGTCATAAGCCCTTCATCAGGAATGTGAAGGGGAAAGGGGGCTGAGAGATAAACAAGTGTGTGGGGATGGATCTGGGAGGAAGGTAGGTAGGAAGGCTGTTGGTAGATGCAGGTAGGAGGTAATTGTGATAGATCAGTGGGGAGGGTGGAGCTGATAGATGGGAAGGAAGGTGGACAGGTACGACAGGTCAAGAGGGCAGTGCCAAGTTGGAGTGTTGGATCTGGGATGAGGGGGGGAACAGGAGATTTGGAAACTGGTGAAAGTGATGTTGGTTGGAGGGTCCCAAGGCGGAAGATGAGGCGTTCTTTCTCCAGTTGGTGGGTGGGCTTGATTTGGTTATGGAGGAGGCCCAGGACTTGTATGTCATAACAATGATTTAACCTGGGTGTTCATGCTGCCATTTTCCAATACTGCCTGGTGTATTTCTGGGCTCCATTAGACAGATATTTGAACAGTTGATGTGTGTAATAGAGATTCCATATGGGATTTTCTAGAACCCAAACTGAAGAGATGAATGGCAGTGGGTGAATTTAATTGGGCGAGAGGCAAGAAAATTGCATTCCTGCAATTGAGAAAATCTTCAGCGATTATATGGCGGGTACAGTATATGACCAATAGGAGGCACAAATGTTATCTGCATGTATTTGCATTTAATTACTACAACTTGCAGAAACTAATGCTGCCTTCCCAAATAGTTTCTACCCATTTGAGAAACTAGCATATCAGAAATTTGAGAGCGAAAATCAGGCAGTACCTGGTGAGTTGCATTTCTTCATCCGTCTCACAGCCAGTACTTGCTACTTCGTTCTTATAGCAGTGCTGTTTTAAATGAGTGTAAAGTCACTTACACTGTCACTTCCCCAGGTACAGCTGATACAACCAAGCAGACCCAGACATGTCTCCCTAGACCATCTCTGAGCATAACTGGCAAATGGCAAATATAGGGTATAATAAAGCTTAAGGGCTACTGCTTATGACTGAACTACAAGTTTTAGTCCACATTGCAAAGGACTTTGAAACCAAAAGAGAAAATGCTGGAAAATCTCAGCAGGTCTGGCAGCATCTGTAAGGAGACCCTTGGTCAGTTAGACTCGAAACGTCAGCTCTTTTCTCTCCTTACAGATGCTGCCAAACCTGCTGAGATTTTCCAGCATTTTCTCTTTTGGTTTCAGATTCCAGCATCCGCAGTTATTTGCTTTTATTGCAAAGGACTTTACCTGGGTCTGTGAAAGTGTGAAACAGTGAATGGAATTGTTTGAACAGTGTGGAACCATGAAGGCAGGGAAGAATAGGAAGTATAAACTGGACAAGCATATCCTGCTCTGGAGAGGAGCGGTGTGCTCCAGTCAGTCCCAGGGAGACTGATGGTAGTTGTGCACCACTTTGACTCAAGGGGGACGTGTTCCACTCAGTCCCTGATGATGTGCTCCAGTCAGTCCTGAGGTGGGGGGAGGGGGGTATGCTTCACTCAGTCTCAGGAAGATGTGCTCTAGTTAGTCCAGGGGCATATGATCTGCACTTCACCCAATCCAGAGTACATGCTCCAATCTGTCCTGTAGTTGTACTCTTGTCTGTCTGAGATACTGAAGGATCTGTGTAGTCCATCATCCATTCTAGGACTAACTCATGTCTGGGACTTAACTGGGAGCCTGATGAATGGCCACAGTGACAGGTGTAACGTGAAGTTGTAATTTGTAAATAGACTTTTTGAAAGGCCATGGATGGAGAGTGAGAGAGGATTAGGGAACATCAGGATGCAGGGGACTTTGATCAGAGAGGGGGCATTGAGATCTGGATGTCAAGATGCTCCAGGGGAATGTTGATGGCCTCGATGAGGAGGGAAGGATGATGGATCACAGGGGCAACAGAGATATTAAGTTAGTGTGGATGGGGAGGAGATGGTAGCTCACTGGGGGAACAGGGTGCATCACCTCTCAAATGGCCCATTAAACAAATTGAATCTCACTGTTCTGAAAGGGTATCAACTGTACTGCACTGACTACAAGAATGAATGTTGCAGCCAAAGTAGGAGGAGTTTTTATTTTGGAGGCTGAGTTACATTGTGCAAGTGTGGCCAACGGAAGGGGCCCCTTATTTATCAGGAATCTGATGGATGGGCAAACAGCTGCAGCTGTCTTCAATTGCCAGCTTATCCCACCGATTCTGCATTTGTCTGCATTCCTGATTTGTTCAGTTCAGCAGATGGGGAAACTTAAATTCCATGAGTAATTCTGGAAATGAAAGCTGGTCTCAGCAATGGTGATCATGAAACAATTGGCAGTTGTTGTAAAATAAAACCATTGGGGCCCTTGTGGTGGATTATCCCTGCCTCTGAGCCAGACGGTATGGGTTCAAGTCCCACCTGCCAAGGATGGGTGTCACATGTCCGAGCAAATTATAGAGTCTTAGATAGAGTTGTAGAGTCATACAGCACGGGAACAGACCATTCGGTCCAACTCATCCATGCCAACCAAGCTTTCCAAACTGAACTGGTACCATTTGCCTGCATCTGGCCCATATCTCTCAAAACCTTTCCTATTGTCTTTTAAATGTTGTCACTGCACCTCCACCTATCACTTCCTCTGGCAATTCATTCCACACATGAACTACCATCTCTTTTCCCTCTCACCTTACAAATATGCCCTCGAGCTTTGAATTATCCCACCCTAGGGAAAGAGTATTAGTATTCACCTTGTCTATGCCCTTTCATGATTTTATAAACCTCTGTAAAGACATCCCTCAACCTCCTACGCTCCAGTGGAAAAAGCCCTAGATATCCAGGCTGTCCTTATAATTTAAACCCTCTAGTCCCAATGACACCCTTGTAAATCTTTTCTGTATCCTTTCCAAAATAATAATATCTTTCCAACAAAAGATGTGCACTGTACACAGTACTCCAAAAGTGGCCTCATCAACTTCCTTACAACTGCAACATGGCGTCCCAATTCCTATACTCAATGGTATGAGCAATGAAGGCAAGTGTGCCAAACACTTTCTTTACTACCAAGGGTGCTACTACCTGGGGCAGCATAGTGGCTCAGTGGTTAGTACTCACAATCCCAGGGACCCAGGTTCAATTCCACCCTTGGGCTGTGAGGAATTTACACATTCTCATGTCGGTGTGGATTTCCGCTGGGTGCTCTGGTTTCCACCCACAGTCCAAAGATGTGCAAGTTAGATGGATTGACCATGCTAAATTACCCACAGTGTTCAAGGATGTCTAGGTTAGGTGTATTAGCCAAGGGAAATGCAGGGTGATAGGGCAAGGGAATGCATCTAAGTGGGATGACCTTCAGAGGATCGGTGTAGACGTGTTGGGCCGAATGGCCTGTATGCACACTGTAGGGATTCTATTCATTTTATTCTATGCCTGTCTACCTGTGGCACAACTTTCAAAAAACTATGTATGTGAACCCTAAGTCTCTCTGACAATACTCCCCAGGTCCCTACCATTAATTGTATAAATCCTGCCCTTGATCATTTAACAAAATGCAACACACCGCATATATCCAAATTAAACTCCATTGGCCACTCTTCATCCCATTGGCCCAATTCATTCAAGATCACTTTTTAGTCTTAGATAACTTTCTTCACTGTCCACTATGCCACCAAGTTTGGTATCATCTGCAAACTTACTAGCCATGCTTCCTAAATTCTCATCTCAATTAAAAATAATTTTTAAAATCAAAAATACACATTCCAACAGGATTTTTTGCAGTCCAATCCTCTGGCTTCCCACTGCTCTTTGCCACATTATATGCTTTTTCTTTTGCTTTTATGCTGTCCCTGACCTCCTTTGTCAGCCATGATTGCCTCATCTTCCCTTTGATCTATTTCTTAATTCGAGGGATGATTTTTTGCTGTATCTCTAAATTACTCCCAGAAACCCCTGCCATTGCCTTTCCAATGTCTTTCCTGCTAGGCTCCTCTCCCAGTCAATTCTGGTCAGCTTCTTCCTCATGCCTCTGTAGTTGCCTTTATTCAACTATAATACTATTACATCTGATTCCAACTCCTCCCTCAAATTGTAAAGTAAATTCTATCATAATATAGTCACTGCCTCCTAAGGGTTCCTTCACCTTAAGATCCCTTATCAAGTCTGCTTAATTGCACAACACTAAATCCAGTATTGCCTATTCCCTAGTGGGCTCCACTACAAGTTGCTCCAAAAAGCCATCTTGTAGACATTCCACAAATTTCTTTTCTTGCGATCCACTACCAGCATGATTTTCCCAGTCCACCTGCATATTGAAATCCCCAATGATCACTGTAATCTTACCTGTCTTACACACCTTTTCTATCTCCTGGTGTATCTTTTGCCCCAAATCCTGACTACTGTACATAACTCGCATTATGGTTTTTTTTACCTTTGTAATTCCTCAACTTTACCCACACAGATTCCATATCACCTGACCCTACTTAGCTTCTTGCTATTGATTTAATTTCATTTCTTATTAATATGGCAACCCCAACCACTCTGCCCATCTGCCTGTCTTTTCTATAGGATGTTTATCCCTGGATATTTAGTTCCGAGTCCTGGTCCTGTTGCAACCACGTCTCCGTGATGCCAATTTTGATCTGTACCACAAGCCCATTTACCTTACTTTTTTATACTACGTGCACCTTACTTTTTTATACTACGTGCACTTAGATACAACAACCTCAGTCCTGTACTGACCGTCCCTCTTCTCATTGTCATTTGTTTATCCAGTGTGCTTGAAGTTTGATTCCTAATGCTTTCAAAACACTATGTCCGTTTCTGAAAGCAAGAGACTTTAACAACCTTTCTTGAGTTCTCCTTTCCTTTCTTTTTTTGATACTTTTCCATGCAGTTGAATCCACCCACACTTGCTGCTTTGTTTTCCATTGGCCATTATATTTCTTGGAGTTTTAAAACCCCCGCCTCCACATTTACCCTTTTCGCTAGAACATTGATTCCAACTCAGTTCAGATGGAGACCGTCCCAATGGCACAGATCCCTTCTGTTCCAATACTGAAAAGGAACCCCTCTTTACCGCACCAAACTCTTAGCCATGTGTTTATGTCCTTTATTCTTGTGTCCCCATGTCAATTTGTATGTGACTCAAGCAGAAATCGGGAGATTATAACCCTTGAGGACCTGTTCTTTAATTTAATTCCTAGTTCCTGATAATCCCTAAGAAGGTCCTCTTTCCTACTCTTGCCTCTGTTGTTTGTCAATAGACAATAGACAATAGGTGCAGGAGTAGGCCATTCTGCCCTTTGAGCCTGCATCACCATTCAATATGATCATGGCTGATCATCCTTAATCAGTATCCTGTTCCTGTCTTATCTCCGTAACCCTTGATTCCACAATCCTTGAGAGCTCTATCCAACTCTTTCTTAAATGAATCCAGAGACTGGGCCTCCACTGCCCTCTGGGGCAGAGCATTCCATACAGCCACCACTCTCTGGGTGAAGAAGTTTCTCCTCATCACTGTCCTAAATGGTCTACCCCGTATTTTTAAGCTGTGTCCTCTGGTTCGGCACTCACCCATCAGCGGAAACATGTTTCCTGCCTCCAGAGTGCCCAATCCTTTAATAATCTTATATGTCTCAATCAGATCCCCTCTCAGTCTTCTAAACTCAAGGGTATACAAGCCCAGTCACTCCAGTCTTTCAGCGTAAGGTAGTCCCGCCATTCCAGGAATTGACCTCGCAAACCTACGCTGCACTCCCTCAATAGCCAGAATGTCTTTCCTCAAATTTGGAGACCAGAACTGCACACAGTACTCCAGGTGTGGTCTCACCAGGGCCCTGTACAGCTGCAGAAGAACCTCTTTGCTTCTATACTCAATCCCTCTTGTTATGAAGGCCAGCATGCTATTAGCCTTCTTCATTACCTGCTGTACCTGCATGCTTACCTTCATTGATTGGTGTACAAGAACACCCAGATCTCTCTGTTCTGCCCCTTTACCTAAATTGATTCCATTTAGATAGTAATCTGCCTTCCTGACTACAACATCCTCCTCTCTCTCCAATATCCTTTCAAGCCAATCAAAGATGTCCCTCACTTTGGCCTGGGGCAGGCAATATACCATGTGGGACTCTCTACCCCAATTATAAAGGATACTATCTATTCCCCTAATTATAAAATCCCCTACAACTACTACTTGTCTTTTTGCTGCCCTCTCTTAAATGGCCTCCTGTTCCATGGTGCTGTGGTCAGCTGCTCATCCACACAGGAAGCAAATACCTCATACATTTTGGACAAGGCCAAGAGCTGAGGCTCCTCTGCCTGAATACAGGATCTCTCTACTTGCCTCACTTGCAGTCGCACCCTGCTGTCCCTAGTCACTGACCAAACTTGTGGTACTTAATCTACCAGGTGTGACTGCCTCCTCATACAGAGTGTCCAGGTAATTGTCCCCCTCCCAAAGTGCTGCATTTCTGAAGCTCGGAGTTCAACACCAGCAACCAACACTTGCTGCCGATGTAGTCACTGCAACTTCGCAATGGGATCAACCAGCTCCCACATCATACAGCTACAGCACATCACATACCCAGCCATCTCTATTTAGGTAAATGATTTATTAGTTAGTTAATCCCTGGTTAATTACATATTTGTTAATTAGTTTTGTAGTTATTTTCAAATTTAGGACAGATTTCCTACCAGCCATTCAGGTCACAACCTTCCTTTGAAGTCACTTTTGTCAGTTTGGTTTTAGTTACTCCGGGAGTCAAGGTGATCTTATTGAAACATACAGGAATCTGAAATCAGTCAACAGGGTAGACACTAACAGACTTTTTCCACTGGCTGGGCATTTTAAAACACAGGGAAATAGACTTAGGATGAGAAGTTGATTAATTAGTACTGACATGAGGAAAGATCTCTTTGGCAAAATGGTAGTGAATCTCTGAAACATCTACCTCAAAGCTTTCTGGATGCTACTGGACAGACAGACTTCGGTCTCTCGTTAATCAAGTATTGTGAGCATGTGAGAAAGTAGGTTTGAACCTGACAAGCAACTACAATCATGTTGGAAAGTAGGTTTGAACCTGACAAGCAACTACAATCATGTTGGATTACATAATTGTTCTAGTGAATATAGAGGCCATTTGGCCCATCCTATCATCGTAGTCTATATAATAACTTATTGCCATACTGTGCCTTTGCCCTGTACCTCAGCTCATTAATTTCTATTAACGAAAAAGTAATGGCTGTCTTGAATGGCTCAATTGAACCTACCTTCACCAGAATTCCAGGCAGTGCATTTTATACTTTTTTTAACTGTATGAAAAAGGTGTGGGCATTCAAAGGGCCATTTGGCTTACTCCTGCACCTTTGCATCATGTTCTTGTCTTCCTGTGACACTAAGAAAACTTCCCCATGCCTGTCAAACAGACTGGTCATCAGGTCAAATTCATGTGACAAGTGTAGCAATGCTCCAACAATGAAATGTCAGCTAGCTTATGTGTTCAAATTCCTAGGGGAGAACTGAACTACCAACCTTCAGAATCAAACTATCAGCATTAGTCTAAATGAAAACTCCCTTCTGCCATCAGTTAATTATTGTTTGTACCCAATTTCTACCTAAAATTCACCTTCATTTGTTTTCCAGTCTTACACAAAACATTCTTTCGAATAGCCTAGACTTCCTTCCTGCTTCAGAATTGATTTTGCATCTATAGGAATCTAAGCAAAGCAGAAGGAAATAAGAGTGATTGTGGTGAATAGCTGATCACATGATGCTTCTTTTGGTATTCATTTTCTCACAGAAGCTTATTGCAAAACCTTGTACACTTATCAAAATAAAACTGTGTATAGCTTTGAATGTAGGAGACAAGAGGGTTACTTATATTTTCAAAACAAATTCAAATCAGAGGTGACAAATGATTGTTGGGTACAGTATTAAAGTGAAGAAACAATGTCATTAATTAACATCACTTTATTAAGGAGATGGTATTTCATATGCAGTTAATGTGATGGAAAAAAATAATAAGATCTTTGAACAGTCTTGAAATTATGACATAAAAGTGTTTAAAAGAAAATGTACAATATGTTGGTCACAATTTGTATGTCACTCTGTAACCTAGCACAATCACAATAATCTTTCATTTTCTAGCTACGCTTTAGAAACATACATGACACAGTAACATCAGTATAAATTGTTATGAAGTAAAATCGTTCATGTGTACTTGTATTGTTGCATATAAATAGACATACATTTTCAACAGGATACAAAATTGTTGTTTAAAAAGCAATGCAGACTAGCAAAGCAAACAATGGGAACACAGAGTCCACTTAAATGAAATATTGTCTAGTGGCGCTAACATAGCACAGACACTACTAATGATTTTAGTCAGTCAAGTAGACTGACCTAGTGCTGTCATTAGCCTTTGACATTCTCTGACACTAATGATAAACAACCATTTCGACTGACGGCAAAGCATCTTTAAACATAAAACACCTTTTCTTCAAACATTAACATTTTGATCTGTGCCCTCATTGTGGAACTCTGACTTCCCTATATATTTGCGTAATCCAACAGCGTATTTAAATGTATTGCGTACAATACATCACTTATAGATTTGGAGGGAAAAGTAATTTACCATGTCTTACAAAATTTCATTCAAAACATAGTTAGGCATGTATAGCATTGTATAACATTAAGCAGTAATATAAACTAAATTATAGGTAGGAGACGATCCTTTATTTCAGTTGAAAGTATGCAGATAGAACAGATCATTAACTCAGAAACTAGAGTTAAATGATTTGTTTCAATTAGAGTATGAATTCACAATATAAAATATAGTCTCAGTTTGAACAGTTCTTGGATGAACACATTCAGACAGACTCTAGGATAGTAAAGTGGGAGTGGATGATATGGTAACTTAATCTGATACTTTAAGAGGTTTCCCTAAGTTTTATGAGCTTTATAACAATAATGTTAAGCCTTTCATGTACACTAACGGCCTTAGAGAAGTTAGATAGTATCAACTGATGTAGATGGTGAGCAACAATGCACAACCTGTGGCCTGCCACCAGAATTTTACCTGTGTGTCAAGGTGAACAGGATCAATAAGCTGTTTATCTGAGTGAAATGAACAAAATTCATCAATAGTATTCACCTGTGTAAAAACAATCATCAAAAACAACTCATCTGCAATTGAGAAATAAAATCATCAATCAATCCAGTATTTGGACAGACAGATATAGCCGCCCCCAGCAAAAGGGCATTAGGCTGGCACATCCACTTGCAACCATCCACCCTCTCCCACCCACCAACACTCATTCCATCAGCATTCCTCTGCTCCTCCCATAGGATTTATACTAGGAATCAACAATACTTATGTCACAACTGAAGGGAGATAGCGCTGTTGCTTGGTGAAGAAATTGAGTATTACGACAGGATTCAATGAAAGGTTCTGAGGATGTTGTTTATAAAATAACTTGCACCTCAACTGCTTGCTACCTACTAGCAATCACTCATCTGGAGAATGTGGTATTCTACATCTTTTTGTTCCAACAACTTGTTTCCCATCTGTTTTCACAAAGATTGTTCATGTAGTTGACTGATTATGTGAGATAAAAAGAGGTAAAAACAATGACTGCAGATGCTGGAAAGCAAATACTGGATTAGTGGTGCTGGAAGAGCACAGCAGTTCAGGCAGCATCCAACGAGCAGCGAAATCGACGTTTCGGGCAAAAGATATGTGAGAAACAGTGTTGGCTGGATTTGATTGTGTGATGGGTAGAGTCAACAACAGAGTAGTGGAGTATGAAAAAACACAAAGAAAAACTGAATACAGTACTTGAGAAGCACTCAAAGCAAACTGATCCTAGCCAGGTGATCAGGTTGGTCCATTGCTGTGTGCAGGGAAAGGAGTTTTGGGGTAGAGGCATCTGAGATTTTTACTAGATAGGTTCGAAGAAAATAAACCATTTTTTTGAGGATGCTGTTATGAATCATGCTCCCAGGTGACTTTATGGGATTCTTAACAATTGCCTCAATCCTCTATCTACTCCAGAGGGGAGTTGCCTTTGTGATACAATATCCTGCAGGTCAAATGTAAAGAGGAAGAGAAGCTCTGCATAGAGGAAAAGGCAGGGGTCAGCCTAATTAGGTCCTGAGCAATCAGACAGTGCTGCCTATCTTATGTGCAGAGGGTTCCTCTTGAGCTGAATGCTTTTCATCTACAGTGCTCAGGTTTACTCACCTGGGGAGCAGGAAGAGCAGTGGCATATTAGCAAGGTTACTCTGTACTGATAAACCAGATTTCAAGGCCTGTCGGGTGGTGGAATTTGAATTCAATAAAAGTCTGGTTTAAGAACCCAACTGGTTCACTAATGCTTTGTATGGAAGAAAATCTCTCATTCTTACCTGGTCTCACCTAATATTACTTCAGACCAACTGCAGTATATTGACTCTTTCTGGTCCTCTGGGAAATTAGGGACGGGCAATAAATACCTGCAATACTCTCATCCTATGAATGACAAAAGGTCTGTGGTTTCTTATTGAGAGCAAGAAGGAAAGATCCTGGGAAGCAGCTTACTTTCAAGAACAACCTTGAAAAAGGCTCACATCAAACCACTGAATTTGCAATGTGAGCCATTCCGTCCATCCAGTCTATGCTGGTATTAATGCTCCAATTGAACCTCTACCCGTTTTTCAACAGTTAAACCGACCATCGTAGCTCTCCATTCCCTTCTTCCTCATTTACTTATCTAACACCATCTTCAATCTCTCTCAATCTATTTGCTTTACTTGTTCACTCATTCTCTCAGCAAATTTCTTCAGCATGATTGCAACCTTAGAATCAATAAATCCATCCAATCTCTAAGACAATCAGCAAAACACAGCAGATAGTTTAATATCCTATAACGTCGAACCTAAGAAGTAATAGTCTTTAATTTGCACACCTAAATTTTGATGCCCCTACCAGTTCCAGTTGCTGCTTCTTCCTGCTCATAGCTGCAGAAAAAAAAATGGGAGACAGATAAAAAGGAAGATTAAGAAAGTTAAATAAATAAGAGAAAAGACATAAAGTCATAGGGAAAGAGAGAGAGAATTGGTGGAGGGTCAGAAAGGATGATTTTAACTCCTAGTGGAAACAGCCAATAATCCCATGTTGGAATTAAATGTACTTAAACTTTTTTAATTGAGCTATTTTATTGCTAAAGGTTATTGGGCAGAATTCTGGCACTTGCATTCTGACAGGGATTTAAAATAATAGAAAATCAACATCACCAACCCGCTTGTCCACTTTACAGTAAGTCAGAATGGCAAGTACAGAGGACTTTAAAGTACATAATCCTACAGTGATATTGGCAGGCTAATATGGTCTGAGGAGATCATAGTGGAGACAAAGCAAAATGAGACCGGAGCATTACAACAAAATTAAAAAGGTTTCTGGATCCACTCAGCCAGACCCAGAATCTAAGAAGCTTGCAAATGCCAAGAGGACTAATTTGAGCTGCACAATTACACTCATCATTAATGGCTGATAGTAGATTGCAGGAGTTGGTTAATATAGTTTGAATGAAAGGATAGTTTAGATTTTCTTATAGATACACTACCCCTATCACTAAAACATTTAAACTTGTTTTTTTTCTGCACATCAGGTGCTTCTTTTGCTATGATTCTTGCCAATCTGCTGACAAAATATCAAATAAATGAGACAGTTAATGTGATGAAGCTAAACCTCTTTCCTAAAGTTCCCTTTTCTTTTTGTTTGACAATTGAATTTATAGTTACTCAGCAAGTGTTATGTTGCTGGGTTCTGAATGCTGCTTTTTAAAAAAAAACTATTACACTAAAAATAATATCATCACAAGTTCCCACAGTATAATAAATTTTCAATTTTTGTATTTAGTTTTTTAAAAAAAATAATTTCAATATTAAGCATTGCCTAACACTTCAGTGCTGCAAACATTTGTAAACTCTGAATGATGGCAATTCTACAGAAAAGTAAATTGTAGGTATCTTTTCATAAGTAAATTGGCAGATTCTTTTTCTAAGCAAATCACTTTTCAGAATCTGCTATTTGACCTTGTGATGAAGGTAATCCTTGGCTTTTCACCTTCCCCTGACATGGGAAGATATGAATTTCACTCAATCTGATAGCATTGTTGAGTTTAGGAATTCAACATGTGAAGAGTCACAGGAGCAATTCCAGCTGTCAATCTTTGGAGACCAGTGCACTGCACTAGTTCCTCACCTTATTTCAATCTTATTTTCAAATCAAATGTGTTCAATATCTTAATTCATAGAAAGTGCATTATTTGAAACTTGTAGGTGAGATTTCAATTTAATTTTACACTAAAGCCTCTTCGGCCACAATTAGATAGGATAACGTCTTTAGCATACATACATTTTTATGTAAATTCTTGGCAAATTACTTAGAATGTTAGTAAGTGTACAGTAGATACAGGTGGAAACCTATTGATTTGGCAGCAGTATGCATTTTTATTCATCAATAAATCTAATCAGAAGAATGTAGTTTAAAGTGCATATGCTATGTACCCATTTTGGACTGGGAAGTTTATGACCCAAACCTAATATATACATTCATATTCCAGCTTTACACCATATATAAAACCACATTTATCATTCTAAATTGATGTTTTCACTGATTAGTTCCCATTACTGAACAGTTCTCAATACAACATTGTTACAAATGTAACGTTGTACTTGAAGGTGCTGCTGTTTATAATTTCAATTGTAAAATAGTTTTTTTTCTAAAATGCTTAATCAATCACATAACAGTACATACAATTCAATTAATGAATCAACAAGTTATGAGGACTTCAAACACAAAGATGTTGAAAGTAATACCAGCTAATACAAGTCAAGATGTTGTGTGGGTTAAAACCTTTATTCTAATGTTGCAGCACAGGGCTTCAAGTGAACTGGAAAGCCAAATGTTTCCTCATGCTGCTTCACTGCATTAAGTATATGTTCCTATAACTGTGACAATATTGCATAATTTTAAAAATTATGTTCTTGAAATTTCTTTATTCTTTTCAAACAGGAATTTAATTTTACATATGCACTGAGAGCCTGACTTATTCCTATTTTCAGTGTGTGTAGAAGTTCCAACTCGACATGTGTCTTCCGCAGGTATTTTCAACACTAATGACCAATATAGTAAATCAGGGGTGTCCAAGCATTTCGTCTTTACAAGCTGCTTAAACTAGTACCATGGAAAATTGGCAGTCATATGTCAGCCTAGAGTTTCTTTCTTGGGCCACACACAGGAAGTTGCAACCAAAAGCAATGCCTGAAATTACATCCATTTTGCTGATGTCAATTTACAAATATTTCCAATTTCATTAGAGTAAACTGAAACTTAAAATTGGTGTAAGTTCATATAAGTCAGCAATAATATACAGGTCTCATTAAAACAAAATAGACCCACACCAGCATATGTCTTTAATACATAGAACAGAAAAGTACAGCACAGAACTGGCCCTTTGGCCCACGATGTTGTGCCGCGGTTTAATCCTAATGTCAAATATAATAACAACCTACGCACCCTTCAACTCAATGCTATCCATGTGCAAATCTTACAATTTAACATTCAACTTATTCAACATGACTGATGCACATGTGGATGCCTTGGGAAGAATTATAATTTTTAATGTGGCTGATGCCATTAAAAATGTACTGGAAGAAACAGAAATAACAAAGCATATCTGACAAGGAAATGATTTTTAAAAGAATGCCCAAAACTTGTAATTAAAAAAAAAACTGAGAATTGACATTTTTTGTTTCACCTGAAACTCTGGCCACAATGTTTGTAGATGCACAACAACTCCCAGTCAATTGCAACTACAGGATACACAGATTTTAGAATTCAGTGTATAGCCAATTTGGGAGTTTGATGGATGACTTAAAAGATCAGGTAATCATAAGAACATTGTAGTTTTGCAGGGAACTCAATTATGCCCAAACTTCGGCAATTCTTTCAGTCCTGAAATTTCTTTGAGCTCAAAACATGGGACAAATGCAAAGGAAAATCCAGGTCATAAAATTATCATCTATGCTCCATTATTTTGCATGTATCTTAAATTGCTTTATGGTTTAGAATTAAATCAACAAGAAAACAACAGCAGCAGGAAGTGTTTTACAAATTTCTCTGACAAAATTCAAATTAGGCAAACCAATGTAGATGAAATGTAAATAAAAATAGAACTATGTTGCCTGGGCTTTAAAGGGCCAATTTGCCTGGTGCCCCATATTGACTCTGACAATAAGCTTGCATTTGTCTTCAGCATGGCTTTCCATTCCGATTCATGAGATTAACATATGGTTTCACTGTAGTACTGTGGCAAATGGAGTAATCCAGTCACTCGTAGGAAATTTACAATGATAGCAGACATCAAGATTATACACAAGAACCGTAACACCTATTTCTCATATTTAATTTTTGCTTCAAGTAGACTTAAATCAAGCAGTACTAGTAAAAACAAAGAACTGCAGATACTGGAGATCTGAGTTCCAAAGAACACTCATATTGAACTCGAAATGGTAATTCTGTTGCTCTTTCCACAGATGCTGCCAGATCTGTTGAATTTCACCAGCACTTTTTGTTTTTATTTCAGGAATAATAGTTCAAAGCCAATTCTATGTTTAGACCACAGATTAGATATTCCACTCTGCAGCCAGTGGACGTATTCAATTTAGTGTGCTTTGAGCCTAATGAATCTGCCAGTTTCAGATTTATTGAAATGTTTGTGGTGATCTCCCAGCAATGTCTCTGATTGCACATTTCAGGATGAATACAGGAGAAGAAAAAGCACTGCAAGCAGTTTGGCCGGTTGCGAGCGGCTGAAATAAAATTTTCCTCTCAACTTATTTTTAAATTTCCCGCATTGCATTGTTAACGTCACTGTTCTGCAATGCACTGGCTTAATGAGCAAAAAGGTCAGATCATGTGTTTTGATCATTAACGTTTATATGTATATATTTGTCCAAATGCTGAGGTGTGAGTCAACTTTTGAGTCTCAGATTGGTCCCCTTCCACATTTCCCATGCCTACTTGTCCAAAATTCCCAAAGAATGGGCAATAAATTATTAGAAAATTGAAATTTATGAGTTGAAACGTTCTGCAAATTTTACAATGCACTGAAGAAAGGAATATGGAAAAACTTACGGTTTATCACATACAAAGGGTCATATCACAAGTCCACGTTGCCATCAAGAAAATTTAGATGTGCGCTACCCACAATTACTGATACAAACATCATGTATCAGCAGCGCAGACCTATAAAATTACCCCTGCAGACTTAAGCACCAAATCATTTAATATATTTATATATATATCTATATAATATATGGATTGTATTAGTTATTTTGGAAATATACACATAGCCTAAACTCTATATATAAACATTAGTTTATATTGATAAATAATTATAAATATAAACTAATAGAAATGGATTGCAATTTTGTTTATTAGATTTGTCTATTAAATAACAAAGGAATTTGAACAATATAAATAAATAACCAATTTGATTAATCAATGTGCAATCCAATACTACGAACTTACTACGAATATTTTTATTCTAGATAAAAAGCATAGCAATTGTTTTTGACACCTTGTACCCCATAATCATTCACTTTATAAAAAACATAAACAGTAAAGTCAAATAGAGCAGGATATAGTAACAAAGCAATATTAAATAGCCATATAATCCTTTGTGCTAAATGATTGTGTCTAGCATGTCTTCAGTTTCAACTCAGTTACAAGGATTGGCTTTTATCTGCCACATACACAGCTTTATTCTTGGGCCTGTTTTTGAACCCATAACATTAGGCAATATAACAAACTTTAGAGCTACTGGTAGATAGTGTTATCTTAGGTTAACCCATCATTTTCCATTTATGATGCCCAAATGCTGATGCAACGCTCCTCCAGAATACAGTCGCTTTACCTTTAGATTGGCTTCCATTTTGCAGCTTGAAGCATCTAGACTGAACCTCCTTTTTTGCTGCTTGGTAATATATTTTTCCTTTTCATTTTGCTATTGCTCTTTAAAGTTGCAGGACATTGTGACGTTATTTGATCAGCAGTCTTTGCTCCCGCCATCTCCTTGTCTTTTATAGAAAGCTCTGAAGTTCTTTCTTTGGGTTTTCTTCCTCTCTTCTTCCCAGTTGTGCTTTTCTTCCTCTCTGATTTTGTAACCTTCAGCTCCCTTTTGTTTCTTGCAGGTATTTCTGCAGAGGCCCTAAACCAGTTCTGTTAAAGGACATTTTAATCTTTAAGAGTTGATTGTGTTTTGAAGTTTGGGAAAACTGCACAGCATAATTGTCACTATTTTTAAGATAAAACATGAAGTATTAGCGTAGAATGTGCATTTCTATTGCATATTTTTGTTTTATATAAAGTAAACTTGTGAAAATTCAAATTCCTCTACTTTCTTCCCAACATTCCTCACCTTCCTCCGACTTAGACTAACTACAAATGGGAGCAGGAAGGGAGTCCCCTCTCAAATATTCACTAGTATCCTTTTGGAAAAAGGAAACACGTAGCATTATTCCAGCACAACATTCTCCCCAATTTTCTTGTCTTTTGATGTAAAGTGCTTGGTTTTTACTCAGCATCTCTCTACATCTGCACAATTCAAACTGATACCTCCACACTGTTAGTGCACATGCTGATGCTGCAACAGTTCAATTCAGATAGTTTAAATCAACCTTTTCAAATGGTATAATACACCTCTGGAGCAGGTGGGACTTGAAAACTATTACTTTGCCTAGTTAAATGCTAAGAAGATAGACATTTTAAATCAATTTCAACAGTGCAGCACGCCTAGAATAGATGGGATCATAGCATGGACCTACAGAGAGGTACATAGACTCCAACTGCATCACAAGACCACTCAAAGTCCAATTCAAGAATGGAAGATTAATTAGCAAGAACTGTACAAACAATCCATACACAAACAACTCAGAGACTCTACCAAATGAATTTTCATGTATGGAAAATATTATAATAATAATTGCTCATTTCAAAGTATTTACCTATCAATTGAGATTAGCATGAAAAATTATTTTGCCATGTCCCGTTAATTAGAATTGAACATTTCAAGGGTCCGGTTATAGCAACCAAACCAGTTAGGTTTTCTGCCTAGAATAATATAGGATTATTTTTTAAATTATATAGCAGTACTTTGGTTGTTTTGGACATTCATCTTCCTAATATTCTGTATGTACTAGCCTATAATTAACTGTTTGGTCAACTTCAAAGCCACAGTATTAGAGTGGATGAAAGCAACTGCAGTTGGGTAATTATTCTACTCTACGAGGCTGCATTTTTCCCTTCTCTCTCATATAATTGGATGTTCTTTGCAGAATGCCAAAAAAAGGTCAAGTGTGCTGCAGATTAGCAGCAAATGTGCTGTTGTTTTTACTGTCATACACTTTCATTCAAAATCCTTTTCCTGTAATGGTGACTTTGATATTTTGAAAAGCATACAAAAAAAGCAGGGGCAATTGTTACACTAATAATGAAAGTAGCAATTCTTTTCAATGATTTTCTTGTTTTAAGACCTTTTTTGAAATGATGTTAGCTTACCTCAGAGTGAGAGTTGTTGATGTGGTACTTAACTCCACTTTCTGAGCTAAATTCCTTCTGACAAATCAAACATCTGTATTTCCCAACTAGATGCTCACCCTGTCATAAAACAGTATATCATTAAATCTCATGTATTTACAACTCAGGAGTGGCTGCATTTATGAGGCAATTTCCTAACTTTGCATTGTTGGCAAATATTGTGCATTCAAATTTCTAATATGTTCTCTCTGTTGGCAAGATTCACCACTGGCAACATGAATTCAGAAAGTTAACTATGTAATTTGCATACAAAACTGCAATATCATATATTGTGCTTCTTTGTGCAGTCCAATACAAATATATTTGTATTGTCTGCTTACACAGGAAATGTTCCAAAGTGATTCAGAGGTGAAAACAGATCCCATAGTAAGAGGCAACAGACAGTTCAGCATTACAATGGTACAAAAGGGCACAGAATTCAGCTCCCAAACTGGCAAGTTTTGTTTTCAGTGGTAGCCACATAAAAAGCACAATAAAAGCATGCATGTCTCAAACACTGTCACATTAATATGGAATTACTTAATGTAGAATATGGAATTAAATGTGCATTCTTTGAAAGGCAAATGATGTAATTGTTTGAAAAAGAGTAATATTAAGAAATGTGGACAGGAGTAGACCAGTAAATTTAGACTAGGTATAGATCATGCACAGAAAATTACTGGTATAGGTTTCTTAGACTAAATGGCCTGTTTCTGTACAGTGATACATTGCACAATTTTATGAGTGGCCCGAGACTTTAGGAGCACCAGCTGATCTTAAAACTAAAAGGTTAACAAGCTATGTGAATACTGCCCATGTGTTTGTCAGGGAGATATGACCTGAATGGAACATACTGCTCACACTATTTGTGAGCAAAAGTTGAAGAAGCTGCTCAGGTTGCACATCACTGCCATCTATTGGTTGTCTGCAGAGTGACATGCAGGGATTCGTCAGTCAACTAGTATTCAGCATGTGAAGTGAGGATGTGAATTAGGGAGCAATGCGAAAATAATAGTTTAAATTAATAAGAATATTTATGTCCTTAATAATTGTTAATTTATTTTGAATCCAATTAGATTCAGGATTAGCTACTGAGTTCAAAAAATACTCCCATGAGGGAGCATAACCCTGTTGGAAACATTTGCTGGAATCAAACTCAGATCCCTGGCACTGTGAGGCAGCAGTGCTAACCACTGAGCCACTGTGCCACCCCATAGTTGTGGTCATGCAGAATTACAGGAGAACTTCCTTTCCAACAGTACGTAGGTTAGATTGATTCCACAATACTGCATATGGCACCCAAGTCTGCAAGAAGGCATGGACAGACTGCAACTTGAAAATATCCCTTGATGTTCTTTGAGATTTTTAAAGTTTTAATTGTAATTTTCCAATTACTCCAATTTTAAAAGAATCAAAATATGAAAAATAATATATCAACATGATTCTCTGAAAACAGAAAATGCTGGAAAGAGCAGGTCTGCCAGCAGAAGACAAGAATTAATGTTTCTCATGGACACCTCGATTGAACTTACCAGCTCTAATCCAGGGCACCCAGTTCCAACAGAACTGCAAAGTATTTTCAACTTTTTCTGATTTAATTACAGGTTTACAGCATTGTCAGCATTTTGCCCTTTTGTCAGTCTGGGAGCTCCCTCACACATAGCCATTTGAACACACGATAATGTGAACTGCCTCTGGAGATTGGCAAGAGTCTCTGAAGTTTAATGAGCGGGAGGGAGACTTGTTAAAATTAACTGGAAACTGTATTTTATTCTAAAAGTTCAAAATTTTACACAGGAAAGTGAAAACAACCTTCCTGAGGTTGACTTCTGCAGTGGTGCTGAAGTGGGTGGGCTGGCAACATTGTGCTGAGGGATTGCCAGCCTATTTCCCTCCTCGTGGCTGTCTTGGGGTAGGAAGGGTAGATGGGCCAATTAAAGTGCCCTCTGAAGGCCTTCTGCGACACTATTTAAATATTCTACTGAGACCAGAGCTTGGTTGATATGTGGAGGCAGCTTCATAGCAGCAGAGCAGGGACGCAGCGATTTTTCATTTAACTTTCACACCCTTGTGACCACGATTGCCACACTGTCACAGTGGTTCCATTCTACAATGCTGACCTAGCAACTGTGGCCACACCTTATTTTTAAAAACTGTAATATTCAAAGGGTATCTCAGTGTTGAGGTGCTCTCCTGGTTACCCATCTAGTACAGAGTGCCCACCTCTAAAGGTGAGGTTGCAAATATTCCAGCACTGGTCGACATCCTATTGGTTCACTGCCCTTAAAAGGGTAGGGCTACTTAACTGGTTGCCTCCTCCAAAACCACCTTCTTTATTCTGTCAGTGATTTTGTAGTTTCCAATGCACATTTCATCCTGGCAAAGGATCAGAACTGGGGACAAATGTGTACTGAATGGTCAGTCTTTGGAGACCATTCAATAATTTTTGCCACTGTCAGTCTCTTTTGTTTTTTAGGCTAGAAAGTATACAAGTGTATGTGTGTGAATATGCTTAAACAACTTGGTTACACAGTAGCCATTGGGTATTTTTGTGGGGGTTAGTTAGCTTAGTTGATTGCCTGACCTGTTTGCAATGCTATGTAACACGAACTGCAATGCAAGACTCAATCTTTTCCCTCACCTGAGGCATGGTGACCCTCAGGTTAAACCACTACCAGTCATCTCTGTCTAGTGAGAGAGCAGCTCTATGATCCAGTACAACTATGCCAACGTTATTTTATCTTTCCAACTTACCTTAGTACATGTTGCTAGATGCGCTTTCAATCCAGAAAAACTTGAGTAGATTGCTTCACAACGCTGTAAGACAAAATATACAAGTGAAAGACGTTTATTCACAACAAACACAGCAAGTAGAGGCAAAACACAGAGGCAGAGTGAAGCAGTAAGTAGGTGAGGCAGTAAGTATAAGGACTGATTAGGGATAGTCAACATGGCTTTGTGCGTGGGAAATCATGTCTCACAAACTTGACTGAGTTTTTTGAAGAAATAACAAAGATGAGGACAGAGCAGTAGTCATGATCCATATGGACTTCAGTAAGGTATTTGACAAAGTTCCTCATGGGAGACTGGTTGGCAAGGTTAGATCTCATGGTATACAGGGAGAATTAATTGGATTTGGAAGCAGAACTGTCTCAAAGGTAGAAGACAGAGGGTGCTTTTCAGACTGGAGGGCTGGGACCAGTGTTGTGTGGCAAGGATTGGTGCTGGATCCACTAATTTTTGTCATTTATATAAATGATTTGGATGTGAGCATAAGAGGTATAGTGAGTAAGTTTGCAGATGACACCAAAATAGTGGACAGCAAAGGACGTTACCTCAGAGTACAACGGGATCTTGATCACATAAGCCAATGGGCTGAGACGTGGCAGATGGAGTTTAATTTAGATAAATGTGAGGTTCTGCATTTTGGGAAAGCTAATCTTAGCAGGACTTATACACTTAATGGTAAGGTCCTAGGGAGTGTTGCTGAACAAAGGGACTTGAATTGCAGGTTCATAGCTCCTTGAAAGTGGAGTCGCAGGTAGATAGGATAGTAAAGTTGGCATTTGGCATGCTTTCCTTTATTGGTCAGAGCATTGAGTATAGGAGTTGGGAGGTCATGCTGTGGCTGTACAGGACATTGGTTCAGCTACTTTTGGAATATTGCGTGCAGTTCTGGTCTCTTTCCTATCGGAAGGACGTTGTGAAACTTTTAAGGGTTCAGAAAACATTTACAATGATGTTGCTTAGAATGGAGGGTTTGAGCTATAGGGAGAGGCTGAATAGGCTGGGGCTGTTTTCCCTGGAGCATTGCAGGCTGAGGGTTGACTTTATAGAAGTTTAGAAAATCATGAGCAGCATGGATAGGATGAATAGCCATGGTTATTTCCCCAAGGTAGGGGATTCCAAAACTAAAGGGCACAGGTTTAATGTGAAAGGGGAAAGATTTAAAAGGGACCTAAGGGGCAACTTTTTCAGAGGGTGGTGCGTGTATGGGGTGAGTTGCCAGAAGAAATGGTGAAGGCTGGTACAATTACAGGCATCTGTTTGGGTTTATGAATAGGAAGGGTTTAGAGAGATATGGGCCAAGGAATGGTAAATGGTACTAGATTAGATTAGGATATCTGGTCAGCATGAACAAGTTGGACCGAAGGGTCTGCTTACATGCTGTATATCTCTATGACTCTCTGACTGCAAAATCATTTCTAATAGTGAAGGAGAAAATGGTTTTTCCTATCTGGCAGTACAATATCCTTCATAATTTTGTACACCTCAATCTGGTGCCCCCTCAGCCATCTTTGCTCTAAGGGGAAAAAACAGTCTATTTACCTTCTCTTCATAGCTGATTCACACCAGCTCAGGCAACATCCCACTGAATCTCCTCTGCACTGTCTCTAGTACAAACCCATCCTTTAGTGATCAGAACTGCACATAGTACTTCAGCTGTATTCTAACTAACCCTCTACTCTCATATTCAATGTCTTTACAAGTAAAGGCAAGTATCCTAAATACTTTCTTAGCCTCCTTATCCACCTGTCCTGTTGCCTTCAAGAATCTGTGAATTTGCATACCAATGTCCCTCTGATCCTCCACACTTCCTAAGGTCCACCTTTCATTATGTACTCATTCACCTTGTTAGTCCCTCAAAATGTATCACCTCACAATTTACAAGATTCCATTCCATGAAATTCCTTAGCTCTGCTCACAACTACACTTGGAACCCTGCCAGCCAAACCTTTGATCAGCCCTGATTTATGCTGCCTGTTAACCCCAACCTGACTCTGCCAGAAATAATTCGCCCCTCACAACCCCAGCTGCCATCTGACTGCTCCCAAGCACAATACCCCTCAGAAGCCAGCCTGACAGGTGTTTGTCTGTGTGTGTGTGTGCGTGTGTGTGCGTATGTGTATGTGTTGTGGGAGGGTGGTAAGGAAAGCAGGATGATCATGTTAGTGGTACTGGAATGAGTAATGGGTCATTATTATTGGGGGCATGGGGATGTGTGAGGGTTATGACATTCATGTGGTGGTGAGGTGGCTGTTCATATTGAACAAAAAAATGCCAGCAATGGGATAATGAAGAATCATAGAATATGGAACAAAGGTGTGGTTTGATTCCCCTGATTATCCTGCAGCATGAGGGAACCGATAGATCTCCGGTGGGCTCTGTATTTGGGAATCAATTGTGATTGAGCCAGGGGTTGAGATATATGGAGCTCAATCCTCACATAAAAAAAAGGGAGGAACTAAGAGTCAACTTGACAATGACAGTCTGACAGTGATTGCCACTCCTCAAACTAACATTTTCGTAATTATGAAAAATCTTTGGAGAGGAAGGCAGTGAAAGACTGTTTGTATTGGTTAGCAAATCATTAAGAATATGGAGCTCAAGATCATTAAGAGAAAAATTAAAGTTGAAGAGTCGTTAGAAAATAACATAATTTAATGTGATGTGTGGCATGCACCTGTTAAGAAGCACATCTCAAACTTCTGTTAATCATTACAACCACTGACACCACAATTATGTCATGACTTGCTGTCAGTCTATGAACAGCTGGACTTGGAATAAGATGGGCATGTTTGTTCTGATATAATGCGATAATTGCACTCCTGTGTGATCCCGTGTTATAAGAAAATTGTGTAATAGAAGCACCATTTAAACCAATGGGACCGGAATCACGTTAAAGCCAAGACAGGTAAGAAAGTTTGCATTCTAGAAACAATGATCTAAATTCTTGATTTGTGTTATAGCCAATTCATATTGAAGAACCACACGTTAAAGCAGAACTGACTGTAATAGTCTCCTGGTGAATAATGTACTTACCTTCTATACTTAATATATTGTTTCACCATTTCTTGCATATGATTGGTGTGTTTATGTTGAATGAAGAAGAACGTAGCACAAGTGACTAATGAGGTAGCAGCTATTGGAGAATTTTAATCTTCCCAGTGAATGTGAACGGTACAGGCAGGGAGTTCCAATTTCAGTTGAGGGGTTTGCATCAAATTGTCAAAGTATTCAAATGCACAGCCATTTTAACTAGTTTGAAATCAGCCATGGCAAGTCCAAATAACAAAGAGAAATAGGGGCTTAATTTAAATGGCAAAATCTTGTCCCCGCTATGTACTAAAGTCAAACCTATCATTTTGACTCTGGCTAATTAAAAGTTGTCCAGTCTCAGACATGGAAAAGAGAGGGTGCTGAATCTTACCAGAAATCAGCCAAGTGTAATTTTTGGTAAGTTTCGTGGAGGCTTTCTTTCTTGTTGTGGTCCTGTTTGCTGAGCTGGGAATTTGTGTTGCAGACGTTTCGTCCCCTGTCTAGGTGACATCCTCAGTGCTTGGGAGCCTCCTGTGAAGCGCTTCTGTGATCTTTCCTCTGGCATTTATAGTGATTTGTATCTGCCGCTTCCGGTTGTCAGTTCCAGCTGTCCGCTGCAGTGGCCAGTATATTGGGTCCAGGTCGATGTGCTTGTTGATTGAATCAGTGGATGAGTGCCACGTCTCTAGGAATTCCTTGGCTGTTCTCTGTTTGGCTTGCCGTATAATAGTAAAGTTGTCCCAGTCGAACTCATGCTTATCATCTGCGTGTGTGGCTACTAAGGATAGCTGGTCATGTCGTTTCGAGGCTAGTTGGTGTTCATGGATGCAGATCGTTAGCTGTCTTCCTGTTTGTCCTATCTGCAACACAAATTCCCAGCTCGGCGAACAGAACCACAACAACGAGCACCCGAGCTACAAATCTTCTCTCAAACTTTGGGCTTTCTTTCTGTGAGCTCTGACAGGGTTTTTCATGCTAACTTTACAAACTCGACTCATTTCCTACACACACAATTACGTGTGGCCTACTTGTCACATTTTCCCATTCACCATAGGAAAAAATATTGGCCATTGTTGGGATCTCCCAGTTGTCTGGGTGCAGGTACCCATCTTTAAGACTCAATCATGCATGTGATCAAACACTGGCAGTAAACTGTTCATGTTATTTGCCCAAAAATGTCAGACAGAGAGCAATTGGCACTTGCTTTATGCTGGAGACCTGGATGCCCTCTTGGACAGAGTTGTATACAGTCACTACCCACAGAGTCGAGAATATGGTGTTGGGAAAGCACAGCAGGTCAGGTAGCATCTGAGGAGCAGGAGAATTGGCGTTTCAGGCATAAGCCCTTCATCAGGATGCCCAAAATGTCGATTCACCTGTTCCTCGAATGCTGCCTAATCTGCTTTTCCAGCACCACACTCTCAACTCTGATCTCCAGCATCTGCAGTCCTCACCTTTTGCCCACAGAGTGTATGCTGCTGAGATGTTGGTGACTGACGGAGATTCAAAGAGGCAAGCTGGAGTTGCCAGTTTACTATTCTGACTTCCAAGTTGGGAATGTTACTGTCAAGTATCTATCCAATATGGGGGACAGTGGGAAACTGCACATAAATGAGGTGAGATGATATAATATATGAAGATGTTAATACATGCTAATACATGCAAATAGACTCCTCCCCATTTACAAGTGAGAATCTCATCTTCCAGTTAAACACCTGTTGTAAAATGAAACGTTTTGCTCTTGACAATGGCAAGATCTTCAATGCTGATCTCAAGTAATCTTCCCAACTTCTTTCACCAATGCTCACATTATTGAGTGCTTGGGAAAACTGAGTGCCTGGAGTCAGCAGTTTAGCTCAGGATTGAGTACAATGTATATGCTGAACATAGGTTGTTGAAGCCTCAGAAAGTGTTCATGGAAGAAGCTGAAGATTGTAATAATGACACAGAGTTTCCAGCACTGTTAAGCTACAGGAAATTGATGATTATCAAAGACTGGATATCAGAGAAGCTGTCTAAAAGAACAAATCAGTTGACGAGTCAAGGGAGGTGATGGAGTGATATAGCTGATGTCACTGGTATTCATAACATGATTTGAACAACTTGCTCATACAGAGGATATATGTGACATGGATAATTTGAGCCAAGGTTCCATGCTGTAACTTCAACATATTTCAATGTATTGTTGGGGGACACTGACCCTATGCTCACTAATGATTCAACTAAGTGCCAACAGTTTTGTAAGGCAGAGCCATTGAAGACTATTGAGGTGATTATCATGAAGTGGAGGGATGCTGTGGTTAGTAATAGTCAAATAAGATTGTAACAAAGTGAAGGCAATCACAGCAAGAAAATAATGTAGTTACATGCTGCTTGACTGAGGTTGATGAGGTGGGATAATAGAGTTATAGAGTCATAGAGATGTACAGCATGGAAACAGACTCTTCGGTCCAACCTGTCCACGCCGACCAGATATCCCAACCCAATCTAGTCCCACCTGCCAGCACCTGGCCCATATCCCTCCAAACCCTTCCTATTTATATACCCATCCAAATGCCTCTTAAATGTTGCAATTGTACCAGCCTCCACCACATCCTCTGGCAGCTCATTCCATACACGCACCACACTCTGCATGAAAACATTGCCGCTTAGGTCTCTTTTATATCTTTCCCCTCTTGCCCTAAACCTATGCCCTCTAGTTCTGGACTCCCCGATTTCAGGGAAAAGACTTTGTCTATTTATCCTATCCATGCCCCTTATAATTTTGTAAATCTCTATAAGGTCACCCCTCAGTGATTTTGGTTAGGATCATTTTACAAATTCAGAAAGTATAGGAAGTCAAAGAAAGATTTGTACTGGCAGGTTCAAGAGAACTGGACAAGGATCTGGGAAGTGACAGTGCATTCAAGTACTTAGGACAGGAAAGGAGATTTGGTAGTTTTTTACAGGTATGGAGTGGGGGTCAGGGTGTGTATTTGAGCAGTAGGTTCACATGAACAGTATTGAAAGGGAGGAGATGAGTGCCTGGGAAAAGAAAACTATTCACATTGTCAACCAGCATGCAAGTCAGGGTTGGGTGGTCAGAAGTTTAACAAAAAGGAATCAAGGCAGGAGGACATGGGCCCTTGTTAGAAGTCAAGCTTGGAAATAGCATGAGTTTGGACAGGAATTTAATCTTTCACAATACTACATAAAATAAGTACTTTGGTGAAGATCTAAAACAAAATTCACAGCTGTGTTAACTTACGTTGTTAGGACAGCAAATCTGACCATTTTCTTTGACTTCATTTTTCCAGCTTTCAAGCTGTTTAGGGTTGAATGATGGTAGCCCAGGACGAGTGTATTTAAGCTACAAGAGAGAGACCTAGTAAGAGTCAGCTTCATAATTGGGTTCTCAAACAAACAATGTCTTGCCTATTTACTATACACACAAATTGTGATACTGTGATTAGGATTGCACCAGTTCTTAGCTGTTATTCTCTTGGATACCTTGCCAATGATTCTTTTTGTTCAATATTCTGATGTCATTTTTATTTGAAATGGGGAAATCAAAACCACACAAAGCAGAGCTCAGTCTGTGAATTAAAACATTTTGTACAAAGGACAGTTTAAACTGTGTATAATCAGATAGCCCTCTATGTAAGAACTATTTCTTTAAATATTTTCATTGCATGATAACTTTCATACAAGGTTAAAGACTTCTGCAGGAGTTACTGTATAATTACTGAGAAATCCTACCCTCCAGATCATATTATAAAATGCCAAAAACAAATGACAACACAATTTCAGCAAAATATCTTCAATTTTCTTCAAGTCACTTACATCGAAATAAATATTCCCTCACCCTCTTAATATCAGGGACTAAATCATCTTTATTTCTTCTTCTGGTCCAAAGTTTTGAAAGCTCATCCTCTGCAATTTCCTGGAGATGGAAAACTGCTACTTGTGCAGATCTTCGACGGATGCGGCCACTCGGAGTTTTCTCAAACAAATTCTCAAAGTCGTCTTCAGGTGATTTCTGATCAGAATCTTCAGTTGCCTAAACAATATTTTGTTGGAATTGTTATTATCAAAATGATGGGTAAAATATGTAAATTGTCCTTTTTTCCTTTCTGACAACACATGAATTGGTGCATTAAAACAAATGTTAATGAGTTCAATGTAATATTTAGAAACATGATCATTCCTTTGAATCAGGCAGTTGGGAATGAAGAAAAATGATGCAAATAATATCTTCAGAAAACTTTCTGTTCTTTATGACATGTAGTTACATGTGTCATCAGGGACTGAAGTGAGATATAATTTATAAATGAAAGAAGTGGAATTAAAACTGTGTTACCATACAAATAGTATATTTTCAATTGATTTTGTTGATTTTATTAATCTGCATATGTAGTTTGTTATAAGTTAAAGGGCTCCTACTCTTGCTTGCTTAGATTTTGGAGAAGAGACTTAAATGATAGAACTATTTATAGATAGTCAGGTTATTAAAAAAAACTTCACAATAATTTATGACTGAAATTTTTTGTCAAGTTAGATGTTCAAATTCACTCTTGCAGCCAAAGCTAGAATGTTAACATAAATGATATAATTGTATCCTGAGGTAGGGTTTGAGCCAATATATTCCTGATTCAAAAACAAGTGTACTACTAATTCAGTTAAGATGTAAAAAACATGCATTGATGATTCTGACATAAGAACAAGACTTTAACAATGTAAATTTAATACTGCCAACTTGATTGAGATTTTTGAAGAAATGACGAAGAAGATTAATCAAAGCAGAGCGGTGGTCGTTATCTATATGGACTTTAGTAAGGCATTTGACAAGGTTCCGCATGATGAACTGGTTATACCATATGGAATACAGGGAGAGCTAGCCACTTGGATACAAAATTTGCTTGAAGGTGGGAGACAAAGAGATGGCGGTGAAGGGTTGCTCTTTGGACTGGAAGCCTGTGACCAGTGGTGTGCCACAAGGGTAAGTGCTGGGTCCCCTGGTTTTAATAATTTATATAAATGATTTGGATGTGAATATAGGAAGTATTGTTAGTAAGTTTGTAGTTGACACTAAAATTGATAGTGAAGAAGGTTACCTCAAAATAAACAGGCACCTTGATCAGATGGGCAAATCGGCTGAGTAGTGGCAGATTTAATTTAGATACATTTGAGGTGCTGCATTTTGATAGGACGGGTCCTGGAGAGTGTTGCCAAGTGTTGGGGTGCAGGTTCATAGTTCCTTGAAAATGGAGTTGCAGGTAAACAGGGTGGTGTAGAAGGCTTGCCTTTATTGGTCAGTGCATTGAGTATGGGATTTGGGAGGTCATGCTGTGGCCATACACAACAATTGTTAGGGTGCTTTTGGAATATTGTATTCAATTCTGGTCAATTCTAGTCTCGCTGCTATAGGAAAGATGTTGTAAAACTTGTAAGGGTTCAGAAAAAATTTACAATGATGTTGCTTAGCTTGGAGGATTTGTGCTATAGGGAGAGGCTGAATAGGCTGGGGCTGTTTTCCCTGGAGCATCGGAGCTGAGGATTGACCTTATAGAAGTTTAGAAAATCATGAGCAGCATGGATAAGATGAATAGTTATGGTTATTTTCCCCAAGGTAGGGGATTCCAAAACTAGAGGGCATAGGTTTAAGGTGAAAGAGGATAGATTTAAAAGGGACCTAAAGGGCAATGTTTTCATGCCGAGAGTGATGTGTTGTTGGAATGAGCTGCCAGAGGAAGTGGTGGAGACTGGTACAATTACAACATTTAAAAGGCATCTGGATGTGTATTTGAATAGAAGGGGTTTAGAGGGATATGGGCCAAGTGTTGACAAATGGAACTAGATTAATTTAGATTATCTGATCAGCATGGATCAGTTGGACAGAAGGGTCTGTTTCTGTGCTGTACATCTCTATGAGTCTATGATAAATATAAAGGCTCCTTCATATTCTCGACATTGTTAGCTATACTTATGACAGTGTCCTACTCCCTGAATGAAAAGATGACATGTTCAAGCCCCTCTTAAGCACATCCACACCTGCCTAATTTCATTTTACACTCCGCTGTAGCACTGAAGGAGTGCCATATTATTGAGAATGCCACCTTTTAGATAAATTTTTAAGTTTTGCAATTCACGGTGCACTATTCAAAAAAGAGCAGGCAAGTTGACCAGCATTTACTACTTAACTAAATCAATAAAACAGATTATTCAGTTATTTATTTTATTCCTGTTTGTAATACCATACTGTGAGTAAATTGGCTAATGTAATTCCTGACAATACTTACAGCATATATAATTGACTGTGATCCACTTGAGCATATCTTAAATATTACATAAATGCAAATCTTTATTTCTGTGATGAAGTAGCCTTAATCATCATCACGTTATTCACAAGAAACAGCTCATAAACCTTTGGTATACTAAGAATACATTTAAAGAAATGTTTGCACACTTCCCATAAAACAGCAAGACAGAAGTTAAATGTTTTAAAATTACACTTGAAAATCAAGAAATCTTACCACTAAGTGTTCAGATTTTACATGATAGTCATGACCAGCCTTTGATTTATACTCCTTTTCACAATGCTCACAAATGAAAACAGCTTTTTCAATATCTGCAGGCTCTTTCCCACATCTTTTTAAATGATATTGGTAGCCCATTAGGCTAGCAAATGTGGCTGTGCAGCCCTAGGAAAATAATAATTACAGATGTAATGCACCAAATCAAGCAAGAGGGAGATTTCCAGTTTTGAAAATCACTCTGACATACAGCTGCACCATATATTTCCATAGCCATCTAATTGGGAGCTACCAAATGCTGAAAGACTGCACAACTCTATCTGGTAAAAATTATCCATATAGATTCTTCGCACAGACTGCAAGCACATTGAGAAATCATGCATGAATTTCATAATTTTCTGTTATATATTTCCATAAGCAAAACACTGTTCCAGGAATGCATAGTTGTAAAACTGATCCTAATAACTTTAAAAACAAGTAAGTAAAATTCAGCTTTAACCTTCTGATATTAATATTTAGAATGTATTTAACCTCATTGGGACACTTCAATTTTCCCATTTGTTTAAGTACTCTTCGCAGTCTTTCACGCTCCTGCTGTTCATCCAGCAGCTTCTCTGCATTCATCAAAGGCTGTAAGATACGAGGCAAGAAAATACTGTTACTTAAGAAGGTCAGAAACATCATGAGATAACTTATATGTATGCATAACAACCGGCCTTGTCTACTAGAAGCTCATGTTTGGAAAATTCCACACAGTTTTAATTTCCTAATATGCATTCCCAGCAGGTAATATTTCTCATTAGATGCCAACATTCATGAAATTAAATCTCAACTGTCAAACTGGGTGGAAGCTTTAATTAGTGTAATCAAAAGTTGAGGTTATTCACTAACCTTATTATTGTGCTCTGCCATAGTGTGATACTTTAGGCCAGCTTTAGATTTAAACTGCTTAGCACAATGTTGACACTTCAAAGCATTCTGCAGCTGTAAGTATTAGAGAGGAGTAAATCTTTCTGGATTGATAACACAGCCTTTTGCCACATAATCTTAGCAAGTCATCTCAAAGGTTTAAATTTTATGTAAATAAAGTTTTGTAGAAAAAACATTGCTTTAAAATAACAAACAACTAATGTATCAAGTTATTTTTAAAAACATTTTGTTCTTATATATTGAGAAAAGATTAGTGAAATTCTTATGTAAAAAATAACGCAGAAATCCCTGATGGCTCAGTGGCATTATACCACTGAATAGCTGAACCATGATTAATTATTTTGATCATTATCCTCCTCAGTTTGCACAGAGGAAATGGATTTTTAGATCAGAAAATCACAGAAGATGGATGCATACAGTGATTGATTGCTTTCTGTGGGAGTAAAATAGTTAAAAGGACAACATAAATTGACGATAATCTCAAAAAGGAGATATTGAGAAAAAGTGTATTCATGCAGTTGGCTTTTCAGAACCAGATACTTAAAAACAAAAATATTCAAGGATACGGTAGCAAAGAGGACATAAGGATTGGATAAGGAAATGTATGTAGAGAAGACGCTTGAACAGACCTAATAAATCCAAGACCTCTACTGTTGTAAAACTTATACTGTGCTCATAAGCGTGCAAGAGTGGACATCAGCTGAGGGGAACAGTGAGAACAGCTGAAATAATTTATTAGATAAACACAAACCTAAGTGCCCCTGACTGGCACAAGAGAACTGGCATTTCAGTGAATATGGGACCAGAGGAACAGGGGATGACAAAAACCTCTGGTATCCCATCTCAATGAGGGATGAAAACTCTCAGGGAAGGAGAAGGTGGGAATATGTGTCAAATAATAAGTGTGACAAATATATAATGTTGAAAACTTGAAGAAACATTTTCAAAAGTGGCTGAGATAACTGGAATCTTTTTTGAGTACATCATCTAGCTTTGTAAATCGTGCCAGCTTAAGTAACCATAAATAATCTTAGTGTTGCAGCACTATGAAATGTTTAAAAATGGTACAAATAGGCACTGGGATGAAGATATTGGTTGAAAAATTCATTTATCATAACTATGTAAAAGCAAAATAAAGTCACTTTGTGATTTGATGTCCAGTGACCAAGATATGCCTGCTCCTTGATCCTTGTTTTTACGCTTTGAGGATGTTTGCAATGAGACAAATAGCTCCTTTTACTCAAAATAACATATGCCTCCTTAAGAAGATTACTTAAAGGGAGCTGCATGATATACATACTGTTAAAAACTCCTTTTCTCTTATAATAAAGAAAACAGAAATTGTTGGAGAAACCCAACAGGTCTGATAGCATCTGTGTAGACAGAAATGAGTGTGAATGTTTCAAGTCTAATAATTCTTTTTCGGAAGCATCTTTTGCCTTTAGTTAACTCTGTTCTCTTACAGCGTTATCCACTTTTCCTCTGATTTCTCCCTTCTCTTGTCCTGTGTACATGAATATCCATAATGGACTCCATGAAAAGGACTTCATAACAGAGGAATGAAAGTAAAAGATTTCCCTGTTGAAACGACAGCAATATACCTTGCAAGTTCACTTCTTAGTTTGCCAGCTGAGAAAAAAAGTTTTGCAATCACTTGAGTGAAAGTTGAATGTTTCAAAGTTTATCAACAGTGAGCTCGACCACTTTCTGCTTTGACAAAACAAGTGGGTAACTTTATCCCTCATCTACATATTTAATTCAAATCAGGTGTAATTCTTATGTCAATTTCTGAGCTTGGAAATTTTACCTTCATTATTATATCATTTACAGACATGCACCATGTGGAAAGGTATGTTTAGTCTGACATTGAATTCAACTGGAAAGTGATATCCCTCTTGGAACTGGTGTAAATGGTGTAAAAGACCTGTACTAGAAGTGACAGAACAATTAGCTTTCTGCATTCTTCTACTACCATGCACATCTCCTTTAAAATTACTGAATTTCAAGTTCCATGTATTTTTTAATATTAGCAGAATAAAATCTTACATACCTCTTTGCAGATTTCTAGGTGTTTCTTCAAGCCTGCTATAGTCTTCCGGTGTACAGTCATACAGTTTGGACAGACAACTTCTCCTCTTTCTGAAATCTCCTGCTGCCACTTTTCTTCTTGGCTTCCTGTTGTCAATTGTATATAAGTATAACATTATAAGCAACAGTTTGTGATCTATTTCCACAATATTAATTGTTTAACACATACTTAATGTCATACTATTTATACAATTCAACATTGTTTGGTAATTCACATGTTGGGGGAGGGGGGGGGGGGGTGTGCTCTACTCTAGTGCATTACTATTTTTGCCACAAACACTCTTTATTGTCTCTGTTGCAACTGTTTAAAGCTGTTTATTTCTCTGGCCTTTGGGAAATCAGTCTGTAAATTGCCAATAAAAAAACAGTTCTTCTCAGCAGCCAGACTTAGCAAGGTTGTAATGTCGCTGCTGTTGATTGAGTTCAGAGTATTAGGGAGCAGTGACATTAAGCCCTGTGCAAAAGCATTATTACATTGCGAAAATACAAACTATATCCAGATTTATAAGTCCAATAAATGACAGCATCCCTTTTGTAATGTCTGTAGCATACCTAATTTTGGAAGGATGACTTTAACCTGATCTGCTCAGTAGAATCCAGGAATGCAGTTAAAATAGGTGACTTCATATTGGTTGCAAATTTAATCTATATTTTTGGCCAAGCAAATGATAGGAGGCTCAGCAATGGGTAATCGATTCCTTCTTTAAACACAGGAATAATTTTTCATTGGGATCATCAAGGCTTGGCAGCAATTCTGATGCCACTGTAAGGTAGTCATTGTGGCCTCAGAGCCAGATAGATCTGGTGGCAAGCAGCTCTGGGGCTTGAAGAGTCCCAGAAAGGCAAATTATTTCAATTTTTTGTTTCCTGCCACATTGTGTCATAGAGTCATGCAGTACAGAAATAGACCCTTCAGTCCAACATGTCTGAACCAACGAAAGTTCCCAAGCTCAACTAGTCCTACTTGCCTGCGGTTGGCCCATATCCCTCTCAACCTTTCCTATTCATTTACCTATCCAAATGTCTTTTAAATGTTGTATGTTTACTTGCATTAACCACTTCCTCTGGCAGTTCATTCCACATATGAACCACCCTCTGTGTGAAAACGTTGCGCCTCAGATTCCTTTTAATCTTACTCCTCTCACCTTAAAAACATGCACCCTAGTTTTGAACTCATCCACCTAGGGAAAAGACCTTTGCTATTCACCTTATCTAGGGCCATTGTGATTTTGTAAACTTCTATAAGGTCACCCCTCAACCTATGCTCCACATCTGTTTTTCCCAAATCTTTACAGCAGGATCTCCAGAGAGAACCTGGAGCTTTGCCTTTCACTCAGGCTGATTTCTTGCTCCAATGCTCCAACAGTGAAAATTTACAGAAGTAAATACATTCTTGCTTCAAATAGACCTCTGCTTGAGCCACTTGAAAATGCACTCCAAAAATAAAATATACTCTGGGTGTTTTGGGCTACAGTCCTAAATTTAACTCTTGTCTGTAGTTTTACGACTGCTGATTAATGTTTTGGTTTTCAAGCTGAAAAGGTATAAAGCAACCCAGCTATTTTTCTCTTGTCCTCCCTATAGATGAAGGCACAATATTGACATTGCATCGCATCAGCAAATAATGATTAACACAGACTAATTCCACTGTAATGAGCTGTGGATTTCCACTGGTCTCTAATGAAGTTGCTGGAACTTTGGGCTGGATTTTATTAGTAGCTAAGAAGTCACGTTGTTAGGACTGAAAGCAGAATTTGACCTTACAATATAATGAGTTAAATTTAGTTGTGCCATACACTAATGAAACAGCTGACATCATCACAGGAAGTGTTGCAATATCATACTATCTTGCCATCCCTCACAGCCTTGGGGCAAGATTAAGCCACATGTTTCTGAATAAAGTTAATGATTTCCTTTTTAAAAGCAGACTCCTTGAATATTCTCTATTAGCACAATGAGATTCCACTCCAGGAGGCAGTGGAATCTGAGGATGGCATTTTGACAGCAGTGGAATGACCAATTCTCCAAGAGCTGCCAACTAAATTAATTAACCAGAGTGCCCACCTAAAGCTTCATTTGTGGGATGGCCATCCACAAACTTCATTGCCTGGAACTTAATTGGTCAAAGCCAGGAAGGTGTAATGGTGTCTACCCAGCATCATCCTGCCGGATTAAATGCCTTCTTGCCTCTAAATTTGTAATGGGGAAAGCATTAAGTTCCACACACAGTTGTTTATTGCAAAATCAAAGAATTTTAATAATTAAATTTCACAATGTGACTCAAAATTTTTGAAGTGGATTATAGATTAAACTTTGAAATGTTTTCTTACCTGGTAAATATGTGACTGCTTCTTTTTTAATATGAACTCCCAAAGGTTTCCTTTGCAATTCTTCATTGTATGTGCTGTTATTTTTCTTCTTGCCTTTACCCCTTCCTTTATCATCTGGTTTTGACAGGCCTTTAATTAATCATCACAATAATAATGAATTAGTCCTTTTACTACTTTAAAGGTATTTTATTCTTTTCTACAACCAATTTTAACTTTGCCACAGACATATTTTGTTACTTTTTTCACAATGAATCTTGCAGAGTTATTTGATAATGTAACATTTAATTTCACAGCACATTACTGACACATTTCAACTCAAGTTTGATTGCCTAACCACCAACAAGTGGAGAGAAAAGAAACCACTGGACTAAACTCTCCTTGCTATAAGTCAATGCATCTAAAATATCCCACAACAGGACAGAAATCAAGGAGGCAAGAAGTAATTCTAACTTGATGGTGAAAATGTCAAGAAAAACTTCCACTTGTTAAAAATAATGAAGAAAGATATTTTTTTCATACGGCTTCTTCAATGTAAGGTTGAGTTATCTGAACTGGATTTTAATTACCTGATTGTTGTGTTGGTTTACCTTTTAATCCAAAGGTTCCTGATATAGATGGCTGCTCCCCTGTAAATTTCTTAGGCGTCTTCTGTTTCCTTCCTGGCTCAAACAAAATATTGCATAATATCAGTCTGAATAATTTAATTTTTAGAATAATCTGCATTTGCCCTCAGAAGCATGGAAGTGTGATTTGTGAATTAATCATCAAAATACTTTAAAAATTAGAGCTTGGCAGCAATATATTCTATGTGTTGTTATTGAAAATAAGTTATATTAAAATACCAGACAAGGGAAAGTCAACTGAATGCCTTGAGTATTTACTTTCTAATATCACCAATTTTCACTGTAGTATTTTATCTTTGGAATTGGTTTTGCAGAATAGTGATTCTTACATACACTCATTTTGCCAGCATGGGTCCTGTTGATTCAAAAACAACAGGACATAATTTCCTGGCATTCTCAACTGGAGAAATTGTGGTCAACTTAATTAGTAGCAGGATTTGTGGAAGAAGAAACTAGGTTAAGTTGCTGGCTTTCTGTCAATGTGGAGAATGAAAGGGCAAGGACAAATATGGTCAAAGGTATTTGTGTAAGACTCAATAGGACCATAGAAAGAATGAACAGATCATTAGTTCAAACAAAGATTGAACCAAAACAATGGACCAGAAAAAAGATATTGAATGTATTTGTAGGAACATATTATTTTATTTCTTACGTGGAATCCTACTAGATTAAATCAAAATACAGTGGGGTTTACTGTAAATTAAGACCATAAGAAATAAGAGTGGAAGCAAGGCCATTCGGCCCATTGAATCCACTCCGCGATTCAATCACGGCTGATGGGCATTTCAACGCCACTTACCTGCACTCTCCCCATTTCCCTTAATTCCTTGCGAGATTAAGAATTTATCAATCTCTGCCTTGAAGACATTTAATGTCCCGGCCTCCACTGAGCTCCGTGACAATGAATTCCACAGGCTCACCACTCTCTGGCTGAAAAAATGTCTCCTCATTTCCATTCTAAATTGACCCCCTCTAATTCTAAGGCTGTGCCCACAGGTCCTAGTATCCCTGCCTGACGGAAACAATTTCCCAGCATTCACACTTTCTAAGCCATGAATTATCTTGTAAGTTTCTATTAGATCTCCCCTCAATCTTCTAAACTCTAATGGATACAATCCCAGGATCCTCAGCCATTCATCGTATGTTAGGCCTACCATTCCAGGGATCACCCATGTCAACCTCCACTGGACATGCTCCAGTGCCAGTATGTCCTTCCTGAGGTGTGGGGCCCAAAACTGGACATAGTATTCTAAATTGAACCGAACCAGAGCTTTATAAAGTCTCACTAGCGCATCACTGCTTTTACATTCTTGATATAACTGACATTACATTTGCTTTCTTAATCACTGACTCAACCTGCAAGTCAACCTTTAGAGAATCCTGTACTAGCACTCTGAGATCCCTTTATACATTGGCTTTATGAATTTTCTCACCATTTACAAAATAATCCATGCCTGAATTCTTGTAGGCAAATTGTACTTTGCTTGTTCACTTATCATTTGTAAAATAAACTTATTATTGGTTTACACTGAGCTACATTTTTCTGCAATGTTAATCACTTCATTATTTGGGAGACTGGAAGTACACTTGTGCGATTACCGAGATTGGTTTGTATCACAAGATGCTTTAATTGTTATTGACCCAAGACATGGTCTCTCACAACTATCAGGCAGCAAAGGTAAAGTCAAGATAATCAAGAACATAAGTTCTGCTTACAAGGAACACAACTTAAATCGAGGAATTATTTTTAACTATATTTTGTAAAGCAAATGTACAGTGTTGTAACAATAATTACATTTCTAAAGAAAATAGAACACATAAGAACTGAAATACTAATTTTGGCTTGAAAGTACATGTCCTCAAAAATGCCATGCTTAAGCTGTACACCAAATACTATAAATGTTGTCATTATCTGTACTTTAGTATGGTGTTTATTACATGCATAATATTCTAAAAATGCCTTTGACATAAAACATACAGGGACTTATTTTTCTGTGGCTTGTACCTCAGGAATACTTATGTTCCAGATATAAAGCATTGGCAATAGCAGGAAAGGCTATTATACCAGGACTTTACCTCCTTGATACTGAACTAAGACTTTCCTCAAATAAAAGGTAGAGAGCATGTTCAGGCACTGGGTAAAGCTGGCCTTTAAATAACCTGGGAGAAACTCTCTTTGCCTTTTTTGACCCCATTTTTGTCAAGGCCTTCCAAGAACATTGTTTAAGCTCCCATTGAGAATGTAGTGCTGGAAAAGCACAGCAGGTCAGGCATTCCTGATGAAGGGCGAATGCCCAAATCATCGATTCTCCTGCTCTTCTGATGCTGCCTGACCTGCTGTGCTTTTCCAGCACTACACTCTTGATTGTGAGCTCCAGCATCTGCAGTCCTCATTTTCTCCCCCTTTAAGCTCCTATGGAATGCTTCAGAATATTTTACTTCAATTAAGGTGCTAATTAAACAATAAATTGTTGTTGTTGCAGTAAAGCAGCATGCACACCATGGGTGCTGGGGAAAAAATAAGCACTACCGCACTTAGGCGGTAGTGTGGGGGTTAAGGGAAAAAAAATATATATAAACAGAGGATTTTTAAAAAAAAAATATAAACAGGCATCCAGGTGTCCTTGGAGAAGGAGCACGTGGTGTCAAAAAAAAAAATAAAGCAGCATGCAGTCCATTCCAATCGTGGAAGCACTATGATTGAGTTGACAGAGCTGAAACTGTCAAACTGCTGACATCCTCATACTAATTCTCCTTCTCATATCTAACTTCCTTCTCATTCCAAAATCATTTCTAATTTACAAACTGCAGACACTCTAAGTATGTACATCTAGCATTCTCCCCCTCCCTCACACAGCTCTACTTTGTGCTTTGCTCCTTTCAGGTGCCCAAAGTGGTAACTTTGCAATGGCAGAGGAATGTGAAATGCAAGGAGAAGAAAAGACTGATGGTCATGAAAACACACCGTCACTTGTTCTCACAATCGTAGCTATTAATTCAGACAGTGATGCTGCAGAAAATTTAGAGATTGGTCCAGAGGCAGGATCGTATCTGGTGAGTCATCAGGCACAACTGGAATGCAGTCAGGCCAGAGAGAAGAGGTAGCATTGTTGCCAGGACACTGGTGAGTTTGTAAACAAGTTCTGCTGCACAGGACTCTGATAAAGACTTTGATGGGGCCTTAGTTGAAGGCTATGCACAATAACATTGATTGGTAAGCAAAGCAGAGAGACTGTCAATATCAAAGAGCATGGTTAAATCTAGCACCAACCTTGTACAGAGCTTCATGCAGAACATGAGAGGCCTTGTCAGGATGGAAGTGATGGCCAATTCCACTAGTACACTTTCAGAAATAACAATGATGCAGAGTCAGGTGGTTTTTGCATCAGAAAATTGCAAGAATGGCATGGCCATCACTTTGAACATGAAACAGTACCCTTAGTGCTGAAAATATGGGCTATCTGAATTCTGTGGCTCCATTTTCTGGAATACCTGAAAACCTTTCTTGTGTAACAGAACAACCAAGTGTATTAAGTTTAATGAAAAGTCTATCCACCTCTGGGACAACAGGAAACCTTCTTGCCTTTCAAATTGTTAGAAGAATAGGGACAACATAACTCATATAAATCAATAATTGTTGTAAATTGGTCTATTGGTGCCATGTGAACAAATAAAGGGAAGCTGTAAAATTGCCATAGTACTATTGGATCATACAGCTACTTACTTATTACAGAGAAATCAATGATTAAGGTTTTATATAAGGGTCACCATACCTCAGCCAAGGGGAAATGTTGAAGAAGAGAGTCCTTTGTGGTATCCTCGGCCAGTGTAGGAATTGAACCCACACTGTTAGCGTTACTATGCAGCTGACTAAGGTAACCAAACCCCTGACAACAAGCATACATATGTTGGCAAATTCCTTGCTGAAAATAAAGTAAGGAGCTAATTTATGTTTTGGAACATAGACTCCTAAGGAAACGTTGCAATATTTGAATAGAATTTTAGCTAGCCTATTTATCATAATAAAGTCTTAATAGTGATACTGGGCGGCACGGTGGCAGTGGTTAGCACTGCTGCCTCACAGCGCCAGAGACGCGTGTTCAATCCCCGCCTCAGGCGTCTGACTGTGTGGAGTTTGCACATTCTCCCCGTGTCTGCATGAGTTTCCTCCGGGTGCTCTGGTTTCCTCGCACAGTCCAAAAAAAGAACATGCAGGTTAGGTGAATTGGCCATACTAAATTGCCCATAGTGTTAGGTGTAGGGGAATGGGTCTGGGTGAGTTGCACGTCGGCGGGTCAGTGTGGACTTGTTGGGCCGAAGGGCCTGTTTCCACACTGTAAGTAATCTAATCTAAATCAGAGAACATACTCCCAAAGTCAGGAGCAGCATAGATACCGATAACCTTGATAATAATTTAATCATCACTGAGGTAAATATGATGTCATCTTTAAGCCACAAAACAAAATATTTAGTATCAAAGATTTTAAGTCAACACTTCATTAATCTTCACGATAATGAACAGATTCAAAACTGCACACAAGTATTTGTGGTTAAAACAGGAATTTCAAATTCACGTCAATACTATCAAATCTGAGGGCATCAATCCTACCAGAGGTACACACACACAAATTATTGTATAAAACCTGCTTGATAAACAGATTAACATTCTTTTTCACTTACTAGGTTAGTCTCAGATCATATTAATTCTTTAAAAATATGTACTTTAAATATTTCAGCAAGCACCCTGAATAATGTCTAAAAAAAATCAAATAAAGGAGATTTCACCAGACAAGTAATAGCCATTTATATTCTGATTGTCATTACATGGTTGTCCTAAATGGTAAGTTTGGATTACATAAAATTGCTTCAAACAGGAGCAATATTTTTGCACTTTTATACTGATGGCTGCTTAGATTCGACGCTCTTATTCTAGCAACAAAATTACTGTTAGTACATGTTTTTATAATACAAGTTAACGAGCTTGAAAAACATGCAACATAAATAATTCATTGATGTATTGGTCATCATGTGGTAAAGTCACTAGAATGAAGGCTTAATAAGAAAAGTTGGGTGAAGGCAATTGAGGATTGCAAATCATGGAAGTGTTGTGGGTCAGGTAATGGTTTGTAATATAGGAAGCAAATATAATTGTTGAGGTACCACAGCACACTTTGTTTTAAACACCACCTTACAAACCGGCATTCCTGATAAGCCAGCAAATATTATACTACTGAAGTACCAGAAGTTTACAGTGTTACTGTGATGTCCAAGTAGTCAGTTGAGGATGGGAATGAGAAGGCTCTCTGCCACTAATCTTTATTTAAGGCAAAGATGCATTATTATTTTAATTGATTTATGCTGTAAACAAAGTATAACAGTGATGCACATACGCCTGCATTACATTTCTAGTGTGTGCTCTTACATTGATTGTGTGGAACTCAATCAACTGGAATATTTGATCAATCAATACACTCCTGATCCCATAGGTACCTGTTAATGAACAGTTCGATTTATCTTCAAAGCTAGAACTATACTATTAATCAAAACATTCAGAATGGGCAAAGACAAAGAAGCTAGACCTGAGCCCTAAAACAGGTAACCTTAACTGTTTCATAAAACTAACATATTTACTTGGTAAAAACCTAACATATTTACTTCTCTATTTCTGTTACACAGTGAAATGTTTAATTATTGTATAATTAAAATATAAACTTTTTCACATTTAACTGCAGTGTAACTAAATATAAGTCTATCATTTTGAACTGCTGCAAGCTTACTGTGTTTTGTTCGCTCGGGGTCTTCCTCAGGGAATGATATCTGTTTCTTGCCTTTGCTCAATTCATTAGATGTTGGAGACGCTTGAGCTTCTGGAGTGTTAGTTAATTTGTTTTCTCTGTTCTGTGTTGCACATTCCCCATTCTCAGAATGTCTACTTAATTCTCTCTTTTGTTGCTTAGACTTTTTAGGTGAAGTTTCTGCATTTTCAGCAGCCCTGAAACAAAAGTAAAAATTGCAGCTATTGGTCACTGAGTATGCTAATAACAGAGAGCTCAATAACAATTCTGCCATCCCAATACTTACAAGACATAATATGTTTTATAAAAAACTGAATCTTTTGTACTACTGCATAAAAGCATCATGACTCAGAAAATTATTCAGGCATGTACTTCGGAAAAGTATTCAGTTAGAGGGTGGAGGAAATTTTAATCTAGACAAGGGAAAACGAGTAGGTAGATAGGAGAAAAAGAGGATGTCAAATGAGATGAGTGGTAAGGAGAGAGTGAAAGGACAATAGTGGGCAGTTGTTGGAGAATCATAATCAATGTCTGTCCAAAACTTGCTAGTTTACTAGTGCAAAGAGCTATCAATAACTAAATGTTGTAGAGTGCCACATCACAAGGTCCAGGACAATGTGATGAGGAATCAATCACAGCTTGGAGCAGTCTGTATGAGACTAAATACCACAAGTCCACTGTCTAAGGTTCTTCTGTTAATATATTCTGAGGAATAGGACAAAAGCTATCCCCTTCAGCTGTATGCACGATGAAATATTTGACATGAAATATCATTGTACAGATAGTCCCCAGGATGCAAATGGGTTCCACTCTTGAATTCATTTACAAGATGATTTGTTCACAAGTCAGAACACAATTTAAGATAACATAAAATAGCAAATTGTAAGAAAGGAAACGTTTGTATGTCGGATCTTTAAAATTACACCCTTGTACTTTGGTGAGCATTGTGAAGTTCCTTATATACTATATTGAAACAAACAAACTTATTTTCCATGTGACATTATATAATACACTGCTACAATTTATATGATTGAAGCATATTTTGACAGGTCCTGAGAGACAGTGGAAAACACAACGTGGAACGAGAGAAGAGGGAGGAATGGGGAGAGAAAAGGGAGACAGTGATGGAACTGAAAAGGGTGAGTCCTCAGGTGAAGGAGATAAGGAGTAGCAAGAGCAAGCTGGGAGAAATGGACATGGAGAAGGAGGTAGCAGAAAGGAGTGGAGGAAGGAAAAACAGGTGCTGCAACTAAACTATTTCCCACTGGACAGGAGGGGGTGCAATAAGGTCCAAATGGTTGTCAGTGAAGGCAGTTTTAAGAAATGTGCGGCCAAGCAATATGGAAGTGAATAAAGACAGGTGCTGTAGAGTAGTAGATGGACTGAAATACTCCCCCAGTGCTGGATCACTGAGGCAAGAGTATAGACCTAATTACTAATTTATGGTACCTGGTTAAGAGTTTTGATGATAACTTATTTCTTAGTAAGGGTGGAATATCTGTTGTGCTAGATATGGCCGGAGTTGGGTTGGGTTTGGGTGTGTGAGCATTGGATGAATTGACTGATAATCTGCAGTGTGGATGGTGTCAGGTCTCAAAACGTTGATTGGTCAGAGAGGCTAGTGACTAGAGCTTAGCACCAGTAGCCAACAGAACCTATAAGTGTCTGAAAGACAACTGTGAAGGTTAAAATATATACATGCAGCAGCTGATTGGGTTAGGATGGAGAGAGAATTGCATGAAGTCAAATCATAAAATGAGCTAATGAGCTTCTAATAGGCAATTAGCTGTTGTGGCTGGCTTTGGCAATTGTTGTTTTGAAAAAAATATTGAGCCAAAGAAAAGGTAGGCATCTTTTATTACCTTTATCAAGATGGCTGCTGTTTCAGATATCCAGGGCTCAAACAGTTAAGAATACTCTATTTGACATTTGATGGTCAGAAGCAACAGTCATGTGCAGATTCAACTTTATTGGTCTTAGCTCTCAACACACTATGTAGGCACTCTGGGGTAACTTTAAATTTAGGTTAAGGTATAAAACTGCAAATATCAACCAACCCATTTATTATATACCCAATGCAATGTTACTTTGACTTCAAGAGAAGTTGATCTGTATCTCCTGTTTTACACAGTCCCATTGTTTTAGCTGCTGACATAATGCAACATTTAGCACTGAACAGTTCCATAACAAGTATTTCAATTAACTGCTTACAGTTTTATTCTAAGTTTTGCACTGTTAGATTTTTAATGATATATTGAAATGGAATGTGGTACCCCAGTTAGTTTAACATAATGTTTGTCACAATATCACAATACTAAGTCAAAAATATTTTTGTGAAATACATGAAACAGAAATAATGCTATTTCAGGTGGTACAATGGTTCTGTGGTTAGCACTGCTGCCTCATAGCGCCAGGGATCTAGATTTGATTCCAGCCTTGGGTAACTGGCTGTGAGGAGTTTGAACATTCTCTGTGTGTGTGCGTGAGTTTCCACTGGGTGCTCCAGTTACTTTCCATGGTCCAAAGATGTGCAGGTTAGGTGAATGGCCATGGTAAAAAGCAGTTACTAGGGTAGGGTAGCGGGCATTGCCTTGGCGGTATGCTCTTCACAGGTCAGTGCAGCCTAGATGGATTGAATGGCCTCTTCCCAAACTGGAGGGATCCAATGATTCGGCTTAAATATACACAAAATATGTAAATAGAGGTTCAAGATAAAAGTTGTAATTCAGATCATATATTATTAATCACTTTCACCATTAAATGTTTTTCACAATATGTACTGCCCCTTAAATTTAAAGTAAGCCTAATGGGTCATTAGGATACAATTACATTATGCATGATAATCTTAAAGCAAGATAAATATTAAACAAAAAATTTAATTTCTAAACTACTGAAACACCATGGAAGGCAATGAGTATATTACTCTATTTTCACCAAAACGAACATACCTTTTTCTACCTCTACCTCGACCAATTGCTTTTGTAACTTTTTCAGCCACCTCTGTTGTTTGTGTTCTTTTTTCTTCATGTTTCCATTGCTTATGTTTTTCCAGTTGGGACTTAGATGCAAAAGAAGCTTCACATAGAAGACACTGATGATTATACTTCTTCGAATCAATGCCCTACAGTAAAACAATCTTGTTATAAATTCTGTGGGTATTATAAAACAGGCCACTACCAACGGGAATATTCCTAAAATAGAGCTGTTACATTATTATAAATGCAAATTATACTGAACAAGAACATAAAATACTGAGTAGTTGTGCAGATATGTATGTCTATATGTTAACATTAAATTCTCCCAACCATTTCAACAATACAAAAATAAGTTTCTTTCAAATTTACTTACATTAAATGAAATTATGTTTAGCAATGAAAAAGCTTGCCTCTTGGAGCCTGAATCTATGTAGGTTTTGCCAGTGAAAATGATAGTGGCACTCAATTTACCTCCCACAGAATCATTTCAGGAGCAGCAGACAAAGCGGCTGCAATTTTAAGTGACAGGAGTCTGCAGGTGCAGAGGGTTAATTGATAAGACACAAAGTTTCACACTTGCACTTTTCCAGACTCCAGCAAACTGTGGGAACAGAGGACAGTTGCACCCTTAAGCTTAAAAATCACACAACGCCAGGTTATAGTCCAACAGGTTTAATTGGAAGCACACTAGCTTTTGGAGCACCACTCCTTCATCAGGTGGTTGTGAAGGAGCGGCACTCCGAAAGCTAGTGTGTTTCCAATTAAACCTGTTGGACTTTAACCTGGTGTTGTTTGATTTTTAACTTTGTACACCCCAGTCCAAAACCAGCATCTCATGACCCTTATGCTTCACTTTGTAGGCAATACTCTGTATGACATGAAGCATGTGAATGCTTGGAGCCAAGGATGCTGTTATGAATTGAATTGAATTGAATTGAATTTATTGTCACGTATAGCAAGGCACAGTGAAAAACTTTGTCTTGTGAGCAATACAGGCAGATCACAGAGTTAAGTATCATAGATAAGTAAATAATAGGTAAACAGTGACAAAAACAAAAATACACAGGTACAGGCGAATGTTAAGAGATTGAGTCCATTCGGTATTCTATCAACAGTAGGGTAGAAAATGTTTCAAAACCAGCTGGTGCATGTATTCAGGCTTCTGTACCTTCTCCCCGATGGTAAAGGTTGTAGAAAAACATTGCCAGGGTGGGATGGATCTTTGAGAATGCTGGCGGCCTTTCCTTGACAACGGGCCTGGTAGATGGATTCTATAGATGGGAGGTTGGCCTTTGTGATTGCCCGGGCTGAGATCACCACTCTCTGTAACCGTCTCCAATCTTGAATGGTACAGTTGCCAATCAGGTAGTGATACATCCAGACAGAATGCTCTTGATGGCACACCTATAAAAGTTGGCAAGGGTATTCGCTGTCATGCCAAATTTACTCAGCTGTCTGAGGAAGAAAATACATTCTTGAGCCTTTGTAACCAGTGTATCCACATGAAGAGTCCAAGAAAGCTTGTTGTGGATGATCTCTCCTAGGAGCTTGACACTCTCCACTCACTCCACCTCTGTGCTGTTAATGTGTAGGGGGGCAGGAGTAACATTCTGCTGAAAGTCAATAATGAGTTCCTTGATTTTGCCGGCATTGAGAGCTAGGTTGTTCTCAGTGCACCATTTTTTCAGGTCTTCCACCTCCCGTCTGTAGTCTGTTTCGTCGCCATCTGAGATTCGACCGACTATGGTGGTGTCATCAGCGAACTTGTAAATGGAATTAGTCTGGTATTTGGTGACGCAGTCATGGGTGTACAGTGAGTACAGTAGCGGGCTGAGTACACACCCCTGGGGGGCTGCAGTATGGAGTGTTAGTCAGGATGAAATATTGTCCCTAATCTTCACTGATTGTGGCCTGTGGGTCAGGAAACTGAGGATCCAGTTGCAGAGAGTGGGACTTAGTCTGAGATCACTAAGTTTAGTAATTGGTCTCGAGGAGATAATAGTATTGAAAGTTGAGCTGTAGTCAATGAGAAGGATTCTTACGTAGCTGTTCTTGCTTTCAAGATGTTCTCAGGAGGCGTGAAGGTCAAGTGATATGATTCATTCATTTTTAAGTAATCAAGAACCACAACACAATTCAACCGCACTGTGTTGGATGTCCAGTTGTCTCTACTGTGATAAGAGCTATTTGTGTGATCGGACACACCGAGGGAACATCATCAGCTGAGAGAATGGTGGGAAAGCATCCTGACACCCTTCTGCCTGCAGCAAAACTAAATGTTGGGTGGGAGGGTTCATGTTAGCTTCCAATGCCACTGTCAACTGATGCTCTTAAGTTGGTAATTAACTACCACTAAGAGCCTCTCCTCTGCTGCTTGTATTGAACACGCGGGAGCAAACCAAGCAAAACTAGAAAGGATTCTGGGAGTGAGGGGGGCAGATAGTGGGGGACTCTTATTCAAAAACACTCAGTGCCTTATAAGGGGTCCAGCATCATATACAGGGGAGATGATTACTGCCAGCCCCTACTTTTGCTGCTGACCCTCTGACACATCCCTAGGCAGAATCACAAAATTGGTACAATGTAGAAGAACATCCTTCAGCCCACTAAACTATGAATCCCTCCTGTAACCACCCCTGACCTGGGCGTTCCACCAGCCTGAGCCTCCATTGGTTGACACCCTGGCAGCAGCCATCACCTCTCCCAAGTGACAACAGCTGCTGGCTTTTGATTGGTCAGCAGTTCTTGGTAAGCACAACTTTCTGCCACAGTGGTCCTGAACCTGGAAATGGTCTCTTCACTGCTGAATGGCTTGTGGTTCAGCAGGCCTTCCCCAAAAAAAGCAGGCATTTGGCAGGAAGGCAAAACAGCTATTGCTTCCACAAGGTTTGGGCCAAACCTGTCTAAATATGTAGGTTGTACTCTTAAACAGGTAAGTATGTCAGTACTGTCTTATTAATCTAAGATACTGTTACCCAGGGATGTAATAATACAAATCTATTGTGATCCTAATTGGATATAGGTTTACATTTTTCTATTACATGAACACCAAGGCTAATACTACTTGCTATTACAGGGTAAATTAGTTAGTAACTTCTAGTATTCATCACACAGAACAAAATAAATGTGGAAATGCAGGGGTTGCTTTCAGAGATACCCTGCACCTCCACAGGGTGTGCTATTGTAGTGTTTACAGATAGACGTGGCACTGAAATCACTACAACAGTGTAAACTTAGTAATACGACCAGCTGAGGAAGGAAACCAGATTCCTTCTTTGGATTGTTACGATAAACCTTTTATATATCCAACTTCAATTAAAAGGTAGATCATCAGAAAATAAAGGAGCCAAGCACCAAGGTTTTATTGAGTGAAAGAAAGAGGAATTTTTGTATCTAGTAATCCCAAAAAACAAAACCAAAAGTAAAATATCGAACACACACACATAGGTAAAATTTTAAAAGGAAGAGTATCTGGTATAGATAGTGAATATAAAGGTTGCATAGTTAAATAGTCATTATGGTCCTTTAAGTATTAAACTATTAATAAAGATGAGCGTTGTTTAATTTTTGGCTTGTATCCTCAGTGTAGCAGAATCTATGGACAGCTTTAAGTTCTTGGTGAATGTTTGTTTTCCCATTTTGTTTTCATTGGGTACTGTATTCTAAAATGATGAGAGAAACAGGACAGAAAAAGATAGCGTTCCGGTTCTTCTTGTCACAAATTTATTTTCCTTTCCTCTGCTTGGCTGCTCAAAAACAGCTGTGGAAATAAAGTTCAGTATATATTTCAGAGTTTAACTCCATTGTCTTTCCAAAATGGCTAATTGGCAGGTGAGCCTTTCATCTTTGAATATGTGAAATTATCATACAGATGAGAGTTAAATAGGAGATGCAAATCTTTTGATGCTGACTGCCATTGCCTGACCTTAATATGTTTAGATAAAAATAGAAATTTCAATGCAGATGTCTTAATTTATTTCACATGTGTGTGTTGGGGGCTTGCCTCAATCTGTGGTCAGGTGCACTGCAGCCATTTTCAGTCGATGCTTCTTTCTTTTCAAAAACTATTTCAGTTAAGTCAAAGAAAGGTCTCAGGTCTAACAATCAAATGATAGAAGTTAACATTTTAGTGTCCATATTTATTTTAATAGTAACACAAGGGTAAATTTCACTAGTCTCACATGAAATACTGATGACAAAAATGGGTAATAGATTTTTAAGAGTGCGATAGATAATTACAATTTGATCATTTTGCTTGTCCTGAAAATATATTTTTACAAGTGTGGAATTTCAATTTTTACTTTTTCTGTTTTCACTTTTATTCTCTCCATTAATCCCATGTGTATACAAGAATCATTATTTTGCTTTCTGTATATTAATTTAAATGCAACATTTATTTCTTGATGTTTAACTCCCATTTTTGCAGTCTGCATCTGCCAGTGAGGTTTCTTCAATCTGATTGGCTTAAGAACCTTCCTGCTGCTTTTCCTACTTGTGGACACTGCAGATCTCCTATAGAGGATGCTGCACCTGATCACGTGTACGTTTGGTAGAAATTATCCCTGACAAGCTCATGCAAAGTGTTTGGCAACTGTACAAGAGGTATAAGCCCTTCCAAAATCTGGAACACCTATTCTACCTTTTGCACATGCCTTTAAATGCATAGTCAGGAGAATAATCATGGAGTCACAAAAATGTACAACATGTAAACAGATCCTTCAGTCCAACTCATCCACACTGACCAGATATCCTAAATTAATCTAGTCCCACTTGGCCCATATCCCGCTAAACTCTTCCGTTTCATGTACCCATTCACATGCTTCTTAAATGTTGTAATTATACCAGCCTTTACCACTTCCCCAGCACCTCATTCCATACACTCACCACCCTCTGCGTGAAAAAGTTGCCCCTTAGGTCCCTTTTAATTTTTCTCCTCTCACCCTAAACCTATGCCCTCTCGTTCCCTAGTCCAGGGAAAATACCTTGTTTATTTACCCTATTCATGCCCCTCATGATTTTATAAACCTCTAAGGTCACCCCTCAGCCCCTGACACTCCAGGGTAAACAGCCCCAGCCTATTCAGCCTCTCCCTAAAGCTCAAACCTTCCAAACCTGACAACATTCTTGTAAATCTTTTCTGAACCCTTTCAAATTTCACAACATCTTTCCAATTGGAGGGAGACCAGAACTGCACAAAGTATTCCATAAGTTAGTAACTTCCAGCATATTGGGTACTGGTAGATAAAATACAATTTTAGTATTGATGCAAATGATCTGGTTGCGGTTATCACAGTTTCAGCCAGGTAAAATCTCACTTTCTGCATCAAGAGGGAAGAGGCCTTCCACTGCAGGTTGGCAGTGGACTAATAAATATTATTGATGTATGAGACATGACATAATTATGATGTGGAAAAACATGAATTGTGCAATTTTGGAACCACCACAGAAGTTAGTGCCAAGCAGGATCAGGTCAGCAGAGGCCTATGTCAGCGTTTCTTTTTTAATTCTGACATGGTTCCTTGAAGCTCCGATTCAGAAAGCTAGATGCTCCCTGACCATCTATCTACCCCATCCACCTCCCCAGAATGATTTGCTCTGCCGATATTATTTCTGCAGCTGACTTGATTTCGCGCCCTGACTCTACATTGGGCCTGCTGGGTTTGCTGGGAGTCCCTGAGGTTTACTTTAAAATGAGGCTGTGAGCTAAAATTGTTCAGCTGTCACGCTCAAGCACTGGATGGATTGCTTCCAGCTTCTGTCCTACATCAGTGCCATGTTAGATTGAGACTGTAGGATCCTCTCTGTAGTATTGTCTATACATCGAGAAACTAAAGATTGATGGGATGTTTTGTGGGAGCATGCAAAGTAAGATGGCTACCATCAATCAGACTGTGGAGTTTGAGCAGGCCTAAAAACTAGATTGTCATACCTTGCTGCAGTACTAAAGGTGGTGGATTCCCCAGCTTTTTTGTGAAGTGTATCAGTCTTCTGGTAAATACACGCCTACACTACAGCATGGCTGATTGCTTACATCTGGCTAAATTGGACCTTGGCTGTTCTCTGCTTCATCAGGTGCTGCTCACTTTTCTCATCCATGACAGCATCAGATAAGGGTATGCCCAAAGGGATGTCAAAACTGCTCCTGACTCTAATTAGGAAAACAGGCGCTCAAAAATCTGCCAACAGTCTGACTCCTTCAGAAGCAAATCCAAGTCTGCACAGGCAGAATATAGTGTTTACAGGAATTCTGGGGTCACAGATGCTTCTGGAATTGTTAATACTTCAGAATTGTTGACAATTCAGGTTCAGGAAGTTCTCACTTCTATTTTAGTTAGGTAATCCCAGCAGCAAGTACCTGTATTGTTTAATCATCAACTTTAATTAAACTGAATTTATTGCATGTGTAAAATTATAATGCAGAGATACAGCAACACTACTTTGCATGTCAACACAGAAATACAGAGATTGCACAGTACAGAACTAAGCCAGCCAGCCCAACCAGTTCATAACACATTTCTGCTCCCTTCTTACCTCACATATTAATCAGAGCAACCATCTATTCACTTCTTTCTCAGTGGTTATCTGGCTCTCCTTGAATCGATTTATTATGGTAGTTTTATGTTTTACATTCTGTAGTTTGCAACATAATGATTAGAACATAGAACAAAGGAAAGTACAGCACAGCAAGAGGCCTTTCAGCCCACCATGTCCGTGCCAACCATGATGCCATTCTAAACTAGTCCTATCTGCCTGCCAATGATCCAGTTTCCTCTATTCCCTGGCCTTCTGATAGGTATTTCCATGTTTTAGTTAGAGTTTTACATGAAGACCTCTGGCCAGTTTCGAAAATCTCAGCTCTGCCTGGATACTTTTTATCATTCAATGATTAACACTTACATCTGCTTATTCTGAATATGTGCAGATTGCAAAATATTTTATAGTTCAAACTGTGCATTAACATGAGAGTTCAAAAATAAAAAGGTGTAACTTCTTATTCTGTCCAGTTTTGCGAATTTCTTTGCTTTATTTAGAAAATCTTGAAAGGAACTCGAGGTTAGATTATCATTCATTCACTTTGGACATATTACATGGAATAACATAAAATATATAGCACAGAAATAAGCCATTTGCCCAACTAGTCTATGTTAATATTTATGATCCACTCAAACCTTTTTTCCCATCTAACTCTATCAACAAGCTTCTCTCTCTATTCAGATTCCTCTCATTTGCTTATCTAGCTCTTCCCTTGAAATGGGTCAATACTATTAACTGCAACCACTCCCAGTGGCAGAAACTTCCACCTTCTTACTTGTCTTTGGTTAAAAAGGTTTCTCTGAATTCTCAATTTAATTTCTTACTGATTATCTTTCACTGATTGCTAGTTTTGTTCTTTCACTCAAGTGGAAATCACTCTCTCTTTCTTTACTTTATCAAAACCCTTCATAATTTTTAAGATCTCCATTATGTCATTCCTGAGCCTTCTGTTTTCAGGAGAACAGAGACCCATCCAGTTCATGCTGTCCTGGCTGCCTTAAGTAAATGGAACAGTCAGGACTTGCTGACTGGATTGCAGAAAAAACCAACTTGTACAAATAGCCCAGGTGAATGACTGTATGGCAGAAAACAAAAAGCAATAACTTCTGTGCAACATTCCTATCAGAAAAGATTTAATTGGTGCAATGCCATGCCACAAAAGCAATGGACAATTCTTTTTACCCACCTCTGTCAGGAGAAAAGAAACGTTTCCTTGAGTTCAGTTAATGAGCAGTAAAAAGCTTCCATTCACAAAAAGCATCCTGCCCAGATGGCTATCCTGCTTAGTTCTACGAGGTCCTACTTCTGCCCTACTTTCTGGGTTGGAGAACTACAAACATACTACCAGAGCAGCTGGAGGGTCAACACCTAAAAACAGATGTATTGGGGTTAAGACTGATATTACATTTTTAAAAAAACTCAAACCAGATCCCCTCTGGGTTTAACAGAAGCAGCACAAAGAGCAGGTAGCCAATTCATTCCTAGGAGATAGATTTGTAATTTAAATATTTGAGTTAGGCTGACAACCTAACCTAATTTGTTCTGTTTTACTTGCATACCAGGAGCCTATCAAGTTCCTGAGGCCTCAGGATACCTAACAGCAGACAATAAGAGATGAGGGCAGCTTTGAGAAGATATTTGTTTTTAAGCACTTCTGTGGACCAGGAGTGGAAGTCTTTCAGTCATCCAATCTTCGTCACACATGGAATATTACCAAAACGTTCTCATATCAAACTCCTAGAATCGTACATGTCCCTCCTGAATCAGGGATTGGATCACCACAACAGGATTAATCCGTCTTTCATTTTGGTGAGATTCAGGTGTCCCCAATGAGGACTGGAACCCCATCTTAAGGAAACACATTAGACCATCCACCTTAAATTCCTCTGCTCCACCTGTATGCATCATGTTCAGACACTCCACTCCCCCGACAGCACTGAGGTTCCAACTCACTCCTCCTACCTCAAGACTGAGCAATCTTCCTGATGATTTAGTTATGATTTGGGCTGAACTAGTATAGTCCCACAGGATTCACCAGGGTCAGGCTGAATTCCAGGCAGAAAGTTTTCAAGAAAAAAGTGGCACAAAAAGTTTCTATCTGAAATTTCACCCACCTCTCCCCATGCATGCACCCACAAAAATTGCCTATATAACCAGTCCCTGTACTTTCTAAGTCAATGACACTGACATAACTGAAAAGAAAGTAACACACACAGAACTCATAATAAAGACCTCCATCTCTTTTCAATATATGCTCACTATAAATTGCTGCTAAAACAAGAAATAAGTCATTTCTGGGCCAGTCCATGCTCATTAAACAGATGCTTTATGGCAATGCCTTGAAGCAAACACAAGGTGTTTCTTCATGCAAAACCAGTATGCTCTCTGATGAAGAAAAGGCAGTTGATCGACTTGAAATCAAATTCCTCTTGGCAACAGTAAAGTCTTCGTTCAACATTAAGGAGGTCAATAACTATTCACACTTTGCATCCAGGGTCACACAAAACTGGGGAACCAGGTGAGAATGCTCTTTTCCATTGCCCTAACTACATATTCTCTAGATATGTGCATCAGAGTGGACATGGATATCAAGAAAACACAGGCAGGAAGAATAAAAACAAAATATGCTGATGACATAATGCAACAGATGTAATTGTACGACAATTCTGTGTGTGTGTTAAGTGCCAAGCATTACCCACTTTTAAAATAAAGGCTGCTTTGAAATAAAAATGAAAGGAATGTGATATCAATGCATTAAGTATTTCAGGGCTAAGTGTGAAGATTTGAAGGTTGCTGGGTCTTTTTTTCTGAATCTCCTACAATCCAACCTATATACTATTCAATACAGACAATATACAATTCATACACATTCAACTTATATATGACTATGGATGAACTGGATGATCCATACACTACTGAAGTCTAGGTCTGAGGCATTCAAGTGGGTGAACCTAACCTATACAGGAAATCTAGGTACAATCTTTGCAAAGCAGCCCAAATAATCAAGAGACAATACCAGTCTAAACTAGAGTCTGAGACTAACCACATGAACACACATTGACTACAGCAAGGCTTTCATGTTGTCACTGGCTACAAAACAAAGTTGAATAGAATCACTGACAACAATGCATCCCTCCCCAGTGCATTCCACTTTGGTTTTGAACAAAAGGTCAGGGAAATGATGTCACCTGCCTCGACAGCCTTGGGTGCACCTGTACCCAAATTCACCGCTGCAGACATCAGGTCGGCCTTCTTAAGCATGTATCCACAGTTCCTCGGAGTAAATATCACCAACTATTTATCCTGGTCCATCTACGTTGATGCTACAGTCAAGAAAGCACACCCACCTCTACTTCCTCAGAAGGAAATTCAGCAAGTCCACAATGACTCTTACCAATTTTTATAGGTGCACTATGGAAAGCATCCTGTCCAGATGCATCACAGCATAGTATGACAACTGCTATGCCCAAGAACGCAAGTAATTACAGAGTTATGAACACAACCCAGTCCATTAAGAAAATCAGCCTTTCTTCCATTGATTCTGTCTACATTTCCTGCTGTCTCAAGAAAGTAGTCAACATAATCAAAGACCCCTCCCACACTAGTTATATTCTCTTCCACCCTCTTCCTTCGGACAGAAGATACAAAAGTTTGAAAACACGAATCAACAGATTTAAGAACAGCTTCTTTTCTGCCATTGTCAGACTTATGAATGGACCTCTCATATATTACTATTGGATCATTCTCTGCACCTTTTCCGTAGCTGTAACACTATATTCTGCATTCTGTTCTATTATCCTGATGTACTTAAGGTATGGTTTGGCCAGTTAGCATGCAAAATAATACTTCTCACTGTATCTCGGTACATGTGGCAGTAACAAATCAAATCAATTCAAGACTGTACATTTCTGGTTCATTATTGTCTAAACACAGTGTAAATTTATTTTATATAAATTATCTATCATAAGAAAATAGTTCTTACACTCTGACAACGCTGATAATGGTACTTCAATCCGTAAATACTAGGAAATTCCAGCCAGCAACCAGAGCGAGGGCATTTAACACGAGAATGATTCTTGAACTCTTCCTTCCATTTTGCCATCATGCTTCCCTAGAAGTAGAATTGTATTAATAACTCTAAATTTTGTGTGAAATAATCACAGACACAAAAGAGGCCAGCTGAACAGAACTGTTTGAAACTCGATGATGATAAGGTCAACTTGGGCAAAATATTAGATGGTTATTATTATTATTTTTAATACATTATTATTTTTAATGTAGTCAGCTATTTTGTATAATTTTTAGATTTATCGGTCTTGAAATTCTATTTTTGTTTTGAGAGGTCTGCAGTATTAAGTCAGGGAAAATGTTTTAATGGACAGCGAAATGAGGCAAAATTCATTTCTATCAGTTTTCCAACTGTGACAAAAGGTGAAATATAAATATAACTTTTGGAATTTGTATTTCAAATTTTAGCAGGTGGGTGTTGGTTTAGCAGGTGGGTCTGTGAAGAATCTGGCATAATAAGCTTTTAAAAAAAGTCAGTTCAGAAGATACTGGTGTTAGGTTTAGAAATACTGTAGAAAGATTGAAGGCAGTTCATAAAACAAGTCATCTCAGCAAAGGGATTAGTTCATGAAATGCAGGTATTTCATACCTGCACATGTCAAATCACTGTGAAGCATTAGGTCCTGACATCTTTTGCCAATTTGTCTGCCCAGCCATCTTTTCAATGAGCAAATATCTTTCGACTTTACCTTCAGTAAATGTAGGCACTAAGCAAAGACTTATAGTTTACACAAATCTCAAACAGGAATCTTGATTATTCTCTAAGTTATTACTTTTGTTTTGTTTTCTTTACTCTCAGCTTTTCTCTGGCTAAGTCATGCTGGCTAATTTCTCCATCTTTTCAGAATTCAAACTTTCTTTAAAATTATATTTCCTTATTTTGTTGTCTTTCTCTTCTAATTCTCTTTGTCCAAACCAAATCTTTACATTTCTTGTCCTCTCTCCTTTGCTTCTAATTCAAATTATTTTCATTTCCCCTTCTCCCTCTATGTTGTTTTTAGTTGTTGTTTCTAACAATATTTTAGCTAGTTCCAGCTGTGGTATCTCAATTTCAGTTTCCCTTCTTTTAGTTCTCTAATGTTGGTTAATAACTTTAAGCATCTAATCCTAATGAGATTTTTCTTTTACTTCTACCTTCAATTTATCTGCTGTCTCAGGTTAACGTGAGTTAAATATTTCAAATTGTCCACTATATTTCTTCAACAACATTATTAGCAACAGGGGCATTTTTCCTTGGAGCGTCGGAGGTTGAGGGGAGACCTTACAGAGGTTTATAAAATCATGAGGGGCATGGATAGGGTGAATAGCCAAGGTCTTTTTCCAAGGGTGGGGGAGTTCAAAACTAGAAGGCACAAGTTTAAGGTGAAAACAAAAAGATTTGAAATGGACCTGAGGGGCAATGTTTTCACCCAGATGGTGATGCATTTATGGAACAAGCTGCCAGACAAAGTGGTGAAGAATGGTACAATTACAACATTTAAAAGGCAGCTGGATGGATACATGAACAGGAAGGGTTAGAGGGATTTGCGTCAAATGCTGGCAAATGGGACTAAATTAGTTTAGGATATCTGGTCAGCATGGCCAAGTTGGACCAAAGGGTCTGTTACCATGCTGTATAACTTGATGATTCTACATAAGGCCATTTTGAAAATCCAATCTGAGCAATAAACATTAATGTCCAGGGCCACTGTGTACCCATTTCTTTAAAAGAGACACCGATTCATCTTAAACTCAAATAATTTAAATCCTTATCAGGAGCCTTTGCTTGTTATGATCCTAGTTGATGTTAAAACTTGTCGAGTTAGGTCTCAGAAAGAAATCTGGCAATTTTCAAAACCAGAAATGTAATTGAAGGGTGAGATGATTGTGTTGTTCAAATTAACAACTGGGTTGTGTCCACTTAAATCTGGGAAAACACATATTACATGACTAAACCATTTGATGGGTTACAATAAGACAAATTGGTATGAATCTGGATGAAAGTAAATTTGTGAATGCAAAAATTACATTTTTGGGCCACACTGTGTATCATAGCCAAATAACACCTAGACAACTGAAAATGAGGAAATTTTGCACTTTCCCCTGTCTAAGATGAAATGTGAAATTCTGTGATATATCAATATAAAGGGATTTTATTGAAAGCTTATCTTGAACTTCCCTGCTGTATTGGCTCCTTTGACAAATTAATTGAGAAAAGGTGCAAATACTGAATGAACAACAGATAGTTGGACGACGTCTGACAACTTGAAAGCTGTTCTGACAACAGCACCGAATTATGAGAAGCCCTTCAAATAGGCTGTTGATGCAAATGAATCTCAATATGGATGTCTTTTTACTATAACATGATGAAATGGGAATTGAATGGTTTGTCAGTTATTTTTTCAAAGAATTTGATTTCATCTCAAAATAAACATTCAACAGTGGAAAAAGACATTGAGTTGGCTCCAAATCAATTTAAAAATTCAACAACTCAGAATAAACTATTATTTAGAGAGACTATAATCTGTTTAATTTTGGACAAGATCTTATGGTTGTTTTACTGAAGTTTAATACTCCAGCTGTATCATTTAAGAATCATTCATTTATTTAAAATACAATGTTATAGCAGATTGTTTGTCAAGAGCATGTGAAAGAATTTGTATGCTGTAAATCAAATGGACTTCTGTAAAATAGGGATAAGAAACTTATTGTGTGCTTAATGTACATAAATTATTACTGTTAATGTAGCATAGAAATAGTGCAAATAACTTTTGGGTGGGAAATAAAAATGCCTCTTTACGATACATTTTCATTCTTGTTTTGGGGACGAAGTAAGTAAAGTACAATATCTTTAAATCAATTTCCCATTTTTTATGTCAAAATAGATGCACATGGATGTTGTTTACTTCTGTGAAGGGTTTTCTTTGAAATAAATGTTGAAGAATTCTTCTGGGTCAGTGTTTAAATCCAACATTTCATTTGAAAGGAAGTGACTGTGGTGTTAATAGAAAGATGCCTAGACTATTGTGTTTACAACAGGTAGAGTGAACATGTAAGGCATTTGCTTTGTTTTCAGTTCAGAAGAATCTGTTTTCAGTCAGAAGTATCTGGTTTGAGCAAACATTTAAAATTTCAGTTTAGGAGATACTACTGTTGAGTTCAGAAGCCTCTCAAAAGGATTCAGCATAGTTCAGGGAACAAGTCACCTCAGTAGAAGATTTAGTTTGAGAAGCTTTCAAGCCAGGAGAACTTGATTAGAAATCTATAGGTTAGTAGAACTGAGTAAGTTTAAACTCTCAGATTAGACAAAAGTTTATGTCAGCCAATTTGGAGAGGACTAATTGAATTGTCTCCATACTTCATGGCAACTAAACTGTCAGGAGTCAGTTAAATAGAATTGTCAAGGGCTGAATTATGGGTATAATTTCTCTGGGCATGAGTTTCTGTAACAGGTATTGTCAAGAAAAAGGTTTAGCTTTGTTTAGCTATTTGTTTTGCGATTATTCAAACTTATGTACATGTTTAGATAGCCTAGATTTTTTCTAAACTTCTTCTTTACTTAATAAATTTATATTCTGTTGTTAAAATCTGCAGCCTTGTGTGGATATGTCTCTATGACTAATCATCGCTTTAAACAAACAAAAAAATAAACACAATATTTAATAAACTAGATTTCATTCTGTAATCTGACTTATCCCAAAGGGTCATCTCTGGCATCTTCACACAACCCAAAATTAATGTCCTTTTTTATGGACAGGTGAAAGATGGTGTGGCAATTCCCTTTTACTCTTGATTCACCACAGATAGATGTTCCTTAAAGATGAAATGTTTTAACGCCTTGATTGCTGTGTTTCTTAAGAACTGACTAAAGACAGGCCTTCATGTATGCTTAATAAATAGAAGAAATGTTTATTTCTTAATGCCCAAATGTAATTCCTACATTACCTGCTCACACATGCACACAGCCTGGCATTCATACAATAAAAGGTGATTACAAAAGAGGGAGTGCACACTAGGTCTTTGAAAGGATCTAGTATTCACTGTTATACCTGAATATATTCGAGATGGAGGTTTCAAATATTGCAGGCCTGCATTTTGTCTTCATTGGAGAAATGGATGTTAGACATTTATTGTGATGAAGAGTTTGCAGTGGCTTACTACCCTCAGCATCACCTCAAGTCAAGGTGCATTTGAGGTCCTGTCAGAAGATCCAGTGTGGTTTTTCAAATTAGTTAAAAAGTTAGCCCCAGTTCTCTGCCTATTTGTGTGGTCCTTCCTTTGCTCCTTCTGAGTTTCTTTTTATCCCAGACTAACTGACCAAGGTTGTTCCCAAAATGTGTGTCACTAAATGTATCTTAGCCCTGATTTCTGTCTTGTGACCACAGCATCAATCTTTTCATTATCCACATAAATGGTCTCTGGCAGCTTGAGCATTGAGACACAATAGGATTTGAATTTCAACCATTTGCCTCTCGTAGTGGCTGGATTTGTTTCTTCTCATCACCATTCTGTGAAATTCCCTGTCAGTTTCCTTTCATTCTGCATGCATTTCGACAACAGCAGTTACTAAATCATAGAAAAAGATTTGTTACATGTAATGTCTTAAACAGAGAACTGGGGCTAACTTTTTAACTAATTTGAAAAACCACACAGGATCTTCTGACAGGACCTTAAATGCACCTTGACTTGAGGTGATGCTGAGGGTAGTAAGCCACTGCAAATTCTTCATCCCAATAAATGTCTAACCTCCATTTCTCCAATGAAGACAAAATGCAGGCCTGCAATATTTGAAATGTCCATCTAGAATATATTCAGGTATAACAGTGAATGCTAAATCCTTTCAAGGACTTAGTGAGCACTCCCTCTTTTGTAATCACCTTTTATTGTATGTATGCCAGGCTGTGTGCATGTGTGAGCGGGTAATGTAGGAATTTAATGTCTTCTTAATGTAATGTCCCATAAGGTCATTTGCATTTTATCCTGTCCAACAATCAAGCTAATTTCTAGTCTAATGGAGTTTCATGTTTATTAGCAGATGAGAAAGGAAGTCATGTGATGTTTCAACTCCATAATGTCTCAAATAAGTTGCCCATTCTCCATTTTGTTTTTGAAAGTAAAGTGTCCATTTTCTCTAAGTCCTTAGGTATAAGTTGCAACACCAGATTTGAGTGTTGTCACAATCTCATCAGCAATGTGCATGTGGAATATACACCTGCTACTGTTTGTAACTGTTGCTATATGGAGATCTGTTATAATGTCATGTTTGTCTATCTTCCAGAATCATCACACATCTGCTGTAGCTCATCTACAACTGCTCTGATGACTGATATTGATGGGCCAAAGTGCCTTTTCCTGTGCTGCAGACCTGTATGACGGCTACATCCAACTACCACCTAGGTTTATCCCACTTTCTACTGGCCTCCATTTTACCTCCTTGGCATCAATCTTGGCTTTTTAAAATGTGCAGTTTAATTTCGAAACAAGGCAGCATATTGGTTCTCATGCACCATAAGAGATTCACTTCTGCGGAAAATCAGCACACAAACTCCAGATCCATTGCTGGTAATTTGGCATCATATTAATCAATCATATATTAAGTGTGTTTATTTGGAGCTTGGTAGTGGGCATTAACTGGGAATTCACGTGTGCCCTGTAAAATGCACATACACTAGATCAACTTTAGTATTCTTATTTAAAGAAGGATATGAATGAATTGGAGGCAGTTGAGAGAAGTTTAACTAGATTGATAACTGAAGTAAGTGGGTTAGTTATGAGGAAAGTCACAACAAAGTGGGCTTGTTTCAACTGGAGTTTAGAAGAATGAGGGGTAGTTCAACTGAAGTGTATATGATCTGAATGATCTTGACAATGGATGTTTTCTCTTTTGGATGAGACAATAGACAATAGGTACAGGAGTAGGCTATTCGGCCCTTTGAGCCTACACCACCATTGATCATCCACAATCAGTATCCTGTTCCTGCCTTATCACCATAATCCTTGATTCCACTATCTTGAAGAACTCTCTCCATCTCTTTCTTGAAAGTATCCAGCGACTTGGCCTCGCTGCCTTCTGGGGCAGAGCATTCCATATATTCACCACTCTCTGGGTGAAGAAGTTTCTCCTTAACTCTGTTCTAAAGGGCCTACCCCTTATTTTTAAAGTGTGTCCTCTGGTTCTGGACTCACCCATCAGCGGAAATATGCTTCCTGCCTCCAGAGTGTCCAATCCTTTAAACTCTTATACATCTCGATCAGATCCCCTCTCAGCCTTCTAAACTCAAGTGTACACAAGCCCAGTTGCTCCTATCTTTCAACATATGATTGGATCGCCATTCTGGGAATTGACCTGGTGAACCTGCGCAATACTCCCTCAATAGCCAGAAGGTCCTTCCTCAAATTTGGAGACCAAAACTGCACACAATACTCCAGGTGCGGTCTCACCAGGGTCCTGTACAGCTGCAGAAGGACCTCTTAGCTCCTATATTTCTCTTGTAATGAAGGCCAGCATGCCATCAGCGTACTTCACTGCCTGCAGTACCTGCAAGCTTGCTTTCATTGACTAATGTACAAAAACACCTAGAGCTAGGGGCACTATTAAAAACAGAGGCCTCCTTTTTAGAACAGAAATAAGAAGTTCAACTTTGTCTTTTCCTCAGAACGTGGTGGTGACAGGATAATTAAATATTTTAAGGCATAGGCAGAGAATCTTGTCATGCAACAAAATCAACAGCCATGAAGGGAGGGTGGGAATGTGGAAGCTGAAATACAGATACATCAGCCATGAGCTAATCGAATGGAAGACCAGCTTTGAGAGGCCGAATGGCCTGCTTCAACTCACCATTTGTATGTTCATAGTAGGGGTAATTGGTGCTAGGAGTTGATTGCTTGTAATCTGTTATTGTCTACATAATGCTTGTTAGAATGTGACAGGGTTGCCTTTAGTTGTATCTTTTGCCATCTAGCTTGCTAGAATGTAACAATTTGCAAAATATTATACATTGTAATTCATTTTCATTCTTTTTGTTTGAGTTTAGTCTCCTGAGAATTCTCAGGGTCCAGACTAACAAGTTAAATAAGTAGTTGGAGAATTTCTAAACTCAGTCACATCAGTTTTGGATCCAAGCCTATAAACATATGCATTACATATATATATACAAATCACATCCTCAGAGATTAAAACCACATTGCTTAATAATATTCTATTAATCTCTTTGAAAATGAAAAACATATACTGAAGTTAAATGCATTTGACATGGAATTTCCATCATTGGCTTGTGTAGAATTCCATTAATCGTTCAAAAGAATATTTAGTGCCTATACTCACATTATCCAGCAGTCCACTTATCTGATAATGTTGTTCTCCTTATATACTATATCATGATTTTGTTACTTTAATTTAGAAATGTTCATTCTTCTCTTGTCCAGGTAATTGTTCTGTTGTTTGTTTAATAGAACATTTTGGGAATTCTTAGTGGTCTGCTTCATTGAAGTGGGTATTAGAGGTTCCATTATTATATGAACATTTTGTGAACTTAACAGTCAATTTATTTTGCTTCAATTTGAGCATTATCTTTATTGAGTGATATTTCCTTATAGGTGTAAGTTGTTAACATTGTATTACATCATTGCATGACAACATAACGTTATCAAATGCTGCATTATCCAGAATAACAAGCTGAAAAAAAGGGATCAACTTTGAAAAATCATTTCAAGTTACAAAGTGAACAAAATCTTTTGAAATTATAATTTTCCTTTGATTTATCTGAGTTAGTTCTGTCTGGCCAACCCCTGATTAACTGACAGGTCTTGCTGATGTTCTGCTGCTGATGTCCTTGATCCACGGGATTAGCTCACTCGCTGCTGGCCTATCAAGTGTCTGAGTGGCTCAAGACGTAGTGGATCATCCCAAAGAGAGGCAATGTGGGGTTATGGCAGCCCATATTCCACCTGAAGTAACGCTTTTATCATTGTCATGATAATTATCATTAATAATATAGTTTCATGTATCTGTATTAATATCTACAAAAAATTTAGCATGACAATCTCAAATAGCAAAATATTATACGTATAAGTTTACAAGTGTAGCTCAAACTACCTACTGGGATTTCCTGAAGTGCATGGTCCTCTGATTTGTGTCTTCCTTTTTGTCTGTTTTCTACTTTATCACTTTCAGCACGTCCTAGACAATAAAAAAACAATGTTCATACAGTTATTTTCATTAACCTCAAACATTGCACAACAAATATGTATTGGCATCCCGGGAGACATTTGCTGACAGACTCAGTCTGCTGATTCAGTGAATGAGTCACTGACCCTTTCAGATTGTTGGACCATAAGACTGTTATTCACTTCTTGGCTTAAATAAATGGAAGTATGACAAGATGTTTTTTAATGTCCTAAAATATGCATTAATTAGATAGTACAAAGATAGCAGTTTGTTTGATCATTAAAGAACTGCATACCGCACTGACAGAGTAAGTAAGTATTTAAAAATGTTTGTATAATTGTTGTTTATGACCAGTTTCTGAAATTTCCCATAACACCAAATAATCATCCGATTGATTAATGCATTTCCCACACATGCACGTGTTCCCAGCTTTGATCCTGGCCTGTGTTGTGTTCACTGATCTTAGTCAAGATGGGCAGTTGTATGAATGGTACAAGTGACACTGCTGCAGCATTTTGTGAGTAAAGAGAAAATAACCTCAGCTCTGTATGAGTGTTGTCCAGTGACAAATTTGGTAAAATGCATAAGTATTTATACTGCATGGAACCAAGGTCCGCCTTTGTGATGTAACTGCCTGCTACCACTAAGCCCCTTGAATGTTCGGGGATGAACACAGGTTTTTTTTAGACCAACAAAATATTCTATATGAGGAAATGATTTTAAGTGTCAAAACATTTATATTTGGGATGAACCAGTTGCAAGTGAAAATGATTGGCAACCCAACTGAAATTTTTGAGATATACTGGTAGTAAACATGGATACCAGCGTGAGAGATATGTCACAAAGCTAGTCCATTTTGTTTCTAAAAGCTGTTCCTTGGCTGAAGGATACTCTGTCCTTGATGTTTTTCAGAGGGGTAATAAACCAGGCTGGGCTCTGATCAGTCTGGCTTGGTACAGAGATAAAAGGATTTTGAGAGGCCTTTTGTTCGTATATAAACATATGAGACTTCAGGCCAAAGTGGTCACGTCTTAGAAGTGACCTGTTTAAAGAAAGGGGAGTGGTCAGCTCTCTAGCTGAGCTGAGCAGTTTTAGTTCAGGCTTGAACTGGTTGGAAGTTCAACAGGGAGCTATGTAGAAACTCTCTCTTTTTCTGTCCTTCAACCTGTAAGCATGTGTTCCATTTATACTGTTTTTTAAAGGGAGTTTGTTTATTGGGACTGTTATGTATATTTGCACAACATAATTAGGTCTAGTTGGATAGGCTGAGTTCTGTAGGGGTTCTTTATTCTGTTCTTTGTGTTTCATTGTGTGATTTTGTGAATAAATTTTTGTTTGTTTTAAAATCTAGTAATTAAACAGGCTAACTTAATCTGGGTAATTTTTCACTTACACTTACCGAAACAAATTACAAAGTTATGGTCTGAGCTGCCTGCTTAAGAATGTTTTGAGTGGTCTGGCTTAGTCCATAACAGATATAACAATCAAATTCAAATAGTTGGCATCACAATACAAAAAACAAACAATCTTATTCTACATACTAAGAAATGTTAAATGACTCATTGGTAGAGGGAGGTCACATGTAACCAATCATGTAATTTTGGGTGGAATCCCACTGAAGCTATTGAGTCACATACATTATGGCTGCAGCTTTGGATAGATATAATAGATACACATAAACATAATTGAAACTGAACTTCAGCATCTCTACTAATACAACTCCCCTCTATGAATTTGATCTATAATTCATTTCAAACCTTTCTCTTAATGTCATTAGCACTTGAGTTAATCTATACCTTGGAAGGTTGTTTAATTTTTCAGAAACAAAATTGACATTAATGTAATTCTTCTTTCACTAAAGCTTCTTATCTTTCGAGGCGGGGAATGCTAATATCAAATAAATCAACAGTACTCCATATTTGACATTCTGGGATGTGTATCAATTTGGACCTAGCTGAACACTATGTCTAGTACATCCCTCACCAATTATCTTTCCACTCACTGATCCATAACTTGTTTGCCACTCGTGCCTGAAGTGAAAACTAACCCCTTCTGTTATTTCCTAATAAGGCATGTAACAGATTTTGAACTCATACCCTCCGTCCCAATAAAATGCATTTAAACTAAACCTTAAACAATTCTTTACTTTTATTTGGTGTAAAAAATTGCAGAGCTAAAACAAGACAATCATATCATAACTTCACGCTGGAATTTGAATCAATGTCCAAAATCTAAATTGAGATTTCTCAGTGTAGTTTTCAACTTTATACACGGTTCATCCAGTATCTGTCTCATTTATTATACGTCATATATAATAAGGCTTGTTGGTCATTAAATTTCAGTATAATACATGTCTAATAAATTGGATGTTGCCTAAATTGAGCAGACCAATGTTTCAGCCATTTTCCACCCTTCAGATCTAATTATTTGAATCGACCAGTATGGGAATTTATTTATGACATATCTTGGGGGGGAGGGGGGGTGAGAGCAGGTAATACTTGAACTCTGGCCTACCACTTTGCCACAATAGTCCTAACAGTCAGATCTACAATGATGTAAATTGAGAAGTAATGCTCAATCCTATTAACACAAGATGATCATAAAAGGTTCTCACATTAAGGAAACTAGTAAAAGAGCAGGAAAATGCTTAATAATGACAATAAATAATTATTTATTTAGAAATGAAGAATTAAAGGCTTGTGACGGATGCATTTTCAGTGAACATTTGAAGCCAAAGCTATCCATAAACGTTTGCGAGAATATCTATAGTGCAAAATGTGAAAACAGGGCAATGGGACTCTGAAGGTCATGAGGAGAAAGTGTAATGATGTTTGTAATTAAGTGTGACAATTAAAAATGCTAAACGTGCTCAGATTAAGCAACTGGAGACATTGACATATAAAATTGTACATTTTATATTACTGGTTGCCGAGAGTGAATTCCCCTCGAGACAAGTATTTAAGAATATGATTAAATTACCGTTAAATTCATTTTATGCATAGTTATAATTAATCTGTTCTGACCAGTCACAGGTAACATACTTACCTCAACACCAAAGAAGAAAATTCTCGATGGGCAACTTCTATCTGAGTAAACAGTGGGAATATTACTGACAACAAGGATTAGACACAAACTACAATCCTTTCTCTTCAATGACCATGATTTCTACTTGAATACTGGGTTCAATTTTATATACTGCATGGTGTCAACACTGCATCAATTGCATTTGATTGGAAAAACAACAGTCAAATTTTTGTAGTACGATACTGGATTGTCGTTAATAACATTTCCTACATTCTGACTAAAACCAACATTTTCACTACAATTTGAAGAATAAAACTTACTATTTGATTTTACTTATTTTCTTTAGAATTCTACATATATACCTATATATACATAAAATGTAATACTTTATTAAATTTTTACATCTTAAAGTTATATAGTAAAACAATTAGTAATAATCACAACTGCATGACGCATTGCTGAAAAGAGACCAAAAGACGTATTTTACAAGAAATCGGTGAAGTGTCAATTTTGTTGTATTTCATGGAGGGTTTCTCTCTGTGAGCACTATCAGGTTTTCTCATGCTATTCTCTGCAGCTCACCTCAGTAGAGATGCAACATGCCTCTATGACATCCCACTTGCACTGGCCTCTGCTTAAATACTCATGTGGATATCCCGGGATTTTCAATGCCATATTTGTAATGGAGTTGTGCACATTGTGCAACTGCCAATCTGGAGCTGCCCCCTGCAAATTGCCAAGAGGTGACTGACAGAGTAAAAGAGCTCCATGCTTTGCCTATAGGTAACTTGGAGATCCTAACGGACAGGGTGGTATAGAGGAGGCTCTCCTCTTTCCTCAGAGCTGGCAAAGACCATGGTACCCTGGTCTGAGATTGCCACCTGAATTTGTGCTTTTACCACCACTTGGAAGAATGGCCAATAAGGCTGTGCTTCACAAGGGTACGAGCCCCCATCTTGTTTCTGCCACCTCACAGTCACTCTAACTTTGCTACTGCATCCACCTCCCACCAAGAGGCATGGTGTACCATTGTCACCATTGCATATAGCATCTTCCCTCACTCACTCTGATTTTATGGTCCAAAGTTTAAAATAAGTTGCTCCTGCACTTGTGCAGGCTCTGGGGTCTTGGAAGATAATTGTAACTTTGGAATCGAGAGGAATCATCATCAGCCACAAAACATTGTTTGTCCCTCACAGCCATTAGTGCAATTGATTCATAATGTTGCATGATGTGGTTGAGTAAGTGTGGCAGTAGGCCATTGCATAAGGTGCATATATACCACCTTGCGATCATAAATGTCTTTCACCTGTATTTTGTGGGCATCTGTTAAAATCCTATTACACTTTGAAAGGCCACACATGACATCGAAGTGGAGCTCCCTCTCTCACTGAAACATTCCAGGTTTGTTTGGCCATTTTCATTTCCATTGCTCACTTGTGAATTTGATGAGGATGGATGGAACAGAGTGAAGCGCATACTCAGCCACTCAGTGTAGGTGACCCTCAAATCTTCATATTCCCTTCTTTGTTACTTTCCCTGTCAATTCCATCAGCTTTGTTCTTTCCCTATTCCTGCAAACCAATATATTTAACTGTTCACATCATCACTTTACCCCTGGCAGATTGCATTATTATTTCCAAAACAGTAATGCACTATCTCCCTTTAAAGTCATGTTGCTGACTATTGATGACATTGGCCCCTGATAGGCTCCCATTAACTTTCAGTGAATGGACCTCCTCAAGACTGACCTCCCCAACCAACTTCAACAGACAGCCCCAATTAATTAATATACAGGCCCCTGACTGATTTCTACAGCTGCCTGACTGACCAACCTCAATTCCCTGGACTCATTGCACTGGACCTGCAGGACTGACCATTGCTCAGTCTCCAGCATTTAGAGTTATGGACCCCCTGAACCTGACTACCCCAAGTGTCCAACTGACCATGTTCAAGTCTCTGGAGTGAGTTGGAAGTGTATGGTAAAATAGGGAAAATTCAGCATGGTTTCATCAAGGGGAGGTCATACCTGACAAAACTGCTAGAATTCTTTAAGGATGTAATGAGCAAGTTAGATCAAGGGAGAGCAAATGGCTATTATCTATCTGGACTTCAAGAAGGCCTTTGACAAGGTGCCACACAGGGGGCTGCTAAGTAAGATAAGGGCTCATGGTGTTAGAGGCAAGGTGCTAGCTTGGATAGAAGAGTGGCTGCCTGGCAGAAAGCAGAGAGTGGGAATAAAAGAGTCTTTCTCAGGATGGCAGCCTGGCAAGTTGCCTCAGTGTTGGGACCACAACTTTTCACTTTATACATTAATGATGTAGGTGAAGGAACTGAGGGCATTCTGGCTAAATATGCAGACAATACAAAGATAGTTAGAGGGACAAGTAGTATTGAGGAGGCAGGGAGGTTGCAGGATTTGGACAGGTTAGGAGTGTGGGCAAAGAAGTGGCAAATGGAATACAATGTGAGAAAGTGTGAGGTCATGCACTTTAGTAAGAAGAATAGAAGCAGGGACTATTTGCAAAATGGGGAGAAAACTCAGAAGACTGAAGTGCAAAGAGACTTGGGAGTTCTAGTCCAGGATTCCTTCAAGATAAACTTACAGGTTGAGTCAATAGTTCGGAATGCAAATGCAATGATGGCATTTATTTTTAGAGGACTTGAATATAGAAGCAGGGATGTACTTCTGAGGCTCTATAAGGCTCTGGTGAGACCACATTTGGAGTACTATGTGCAGTTTTGGGGAAGGATGTACTGGCCCTGGAGCGTGTTCAGAGGAGATTCATAAGAATGATCCCAGGAATGATAACATATGAGGAGTGTTTGAGGACGCTGGGTCTATATTTGATTAAGTTTAAAAGGATGAGGAAGGATCTAATTGAAACTTACATAATAATGAATGGCCTGGGCAGGGTGGATGTTGGGAAGATGTTTCCATTGGTAGGAGAGACTAGGACCTGAGGACACAGCCTGAGAGTAAAGGGAAGACCTTTTAGAAGTGAGATAAGGGGTAACTTCTTCAGCCAGTGAGTGGTAAATCTATGGAATTCATTGCCATAGAAGGATGTGGAGGCCAAGTCTTTGAGTGTATTTAAGACGGAGAGAGATATGTTCTTGATAATCAAGGGGATCAAGGGTCACAGGGAGAAAGTGGGAAAATGGGGTTGAGAAACTTAACCATGATGGGCTAATTTCTGAACCTATGTCTTATGGTCTTGTGTCAATAATGTGGTGCTGGTAAAGCACAGCAAGTCAGGGCAGCATCCAAGGAGTGGGAGAATTGATGTTTTGGGCATAAGCACTCCATCATAAGCTGTTCTTATGGTCTTATGGTCCAAAATAGATGATGCTCTTGACTTACTGGGCCAGTACCCTTGACTGAAGGCTGTCTTCCTTGGCCTAAGGACTAGTTTACTTAAACTCAGAGACATGGCTATTTGGTTGAAGCAAATGTTTGCTGGCACATGTTGCAGGTGTGACATTGATGTAGCGTGGTAATGTTCAGTGAAATGCCCACCAAAAGTTTGATAACTGCTGACAACTACAACAAGCTGCATGTTTTGTGTCTGTACTAAAAAGCAAGGCAAGCCAGAAATGTTGTTCGTCTTTAAGCTCTGGTTGAGATGGAAAAGCGCAATAGTGGAAGGCAAAGAAGATTTGTTCTGAGAATCCAAAATAGGCACGAAGTGAGTGAGCACTAGAACAGCCCCAAGGTGCATCCTGGTGCAATATAAGCAATAACTGTTCTTGAAGCCTGAGATTTTGGGGACAGGTATCCAATATGGAGGCCTGGAAGATCAAGTGGTGACCTGGGGTCACCAGTTACCTGCTCTGACCTTGATGTTGAGAATTGCTGCTATCCAGTTTCTCCGTGGCATATTGGAGAATCGGAAAATGCATATCAATGAGGTTAGAGTAAGTACTATTGGAATGGTCCTCAACATCCAGGTTCTCAAAACGTAGATACTCATTTCTTTGTTAATTTGGAGTGCCTCTAATTTCAAGAGGAAAACAGTAAGATTAGACATCTTAGATTTCTTATCATTGTTGAAAAGAAGTGCAATCTTCATCTGCAAAGGTCTTTGTTCCAGATATCTTGCTGACCTGTTGCTGAAATATGCCTATGCTCAGCGTTATAATGGTTCAAGAAGACTATCACCTTCTTAATGATGAGCAATAAGTGGACCTAGTCAGCAATGCCCACATCCAATGAATGAATGGAAAACAATGAAAGAAAAGATCTTAAATATACAATGCAATCCCACCAACATTCCTTATATTTTGTCATTTTTCAATATTTTTGACTATTGGATCAAGAATAATTTGAGGATCTTAGAATAAAATATGTTAAATACTTATATATTAAAATAAGTATCTAAACTTATAAAACATACAAGATTTTGATGCTTGTCAACGAGATCAAGAGGAACAGACTGGAGAAATGGTATTTAATACATACAATTTCGTCAAAAAGTGGGAGTCATCAGGACTTTCAATTTGTTGAAAAAGCTTCACTCAGGTAAGAACATAAAAGGTTCAGTGCTTAAGAGCCCATAACTGGAACAGGTTCAATTGACAGCTTGACTGGCAAATTCCTTGGCACTGTGTGCAGGGTCAGAACGCAAATGTTTGGCTCCCTGCTTAGTTGGGACATATGTCATTTTGAATAAAATAAAGCTTGTCAAAAAAGCTCAGCCTGCTAACAAGCAGAATGTGATGTGCTTTATTAATTTCTATATTTTGACACATTATTATTTTTCATACATTTTTGTAATAAAATGGGTATCCTTGTTTACAGTTGGCCTTACCTCAATGATTTGCCTTCAGGGATAGAAGAGAAACACACTTGGGGACAACTGCATGATTAGAATATTCAGTTCATAAGAAAGGTTAGTGCAGTTTATTTGACTGTGGATTGCACAGTTGTATATGAAGCAATAAAAGTACACTCCTAATTGTAGGGAATAAGAGATTCACTTCGAGATATCCAGGAAGTTGAATATGACAAAATCTAAATCAGACCTGAAACTTGCAGTACATGTACGCAATAACCGCAGTTGCTGACTCTTGAAGTTAGAGGATTTGTGGCACTGTCATGTTCTGTACCTTTGAAGAAGGTGTTATGATCCCAGTGATGGAACCACTGGACAAGTCAGATCACAGAATGGCATCTGGCATGAATAATCACATGTTGTTTCTTTAGTTAGAGAACACAGTGGCTAGCCACTGAGACATATTCACATGACTGCACATTTTCTTTAAAAACAGAACAGAAGTTTATTACACAAAAGAGAAAAAAAACAAGCTATCCTAATATATATGACAGTTCAAATCATCTCAAAATACAAAACAAAGTTTTAGCCTATTTCCTGACACTACCCTTTACAGAGACTCAAACCTAGAGAAATTATGACCACTATCCAACTCCTTTAGGGTTCTACTTAACTGACTTCTGACAGTTTATTTGCAATGGACTGTGAATGAAGTTTAATGAGACCTTTCCAAATCTGCTGATATAAACTTTTCCACAAATCTGAGAATCTAAGTTTTATCAGTTCTAATAACCTGCTGATTTTGAACTAAATTCCTCTGGATTAACAGTTTCACAAACTAACCCTTCTGCTGCAGTAACATGTTCTCTGAACTGTCCTGAATCGCTCGACTAGAAGAAAAACTAAACTTAATTTTAAACACATTACTGGTGTCTCTGAGATGAACTGAAAAGCTTGCTTCTTAACTGAATTCAAAAGATTTCTCATTCTAGATATTTCTTAATTGAAACAAACCTCATGGCCTTATGTGTTTACTCTACTTGTTGTAAAGCCAACAGTATTTCCATTAACACAACAGGAATTTGCAGTCATCTACTCTCTGAACTATACTGGATTCTGTTTCAGAATGACTTTCTGTTCTTGTTTTTTAAAGAAAATGCTTCACAAAAGTAGCCAATGCCCATATGTCACTATTTTGAAATCCAAAAACAGAAATACTGTATGAATATGTTATTTACATATCTGAAGATCTAAATTTTGAATTTAGGCAACAAGTATATATAGATTTTTATTTACCACAAAATGGTTTCTCGATTAAAACAAATACTATAAAATGGCCTGTGAACCTGTACCGCTAATTTGCAGAATTAAGCAGAAATTCAAAGATAAGAGGACAATAGAGTTTTCATAAAATGAATACTGACACATTAATTGACCATTCGAACCTTGAACTGATACATGTCATGACAATTTACGTAAATAGGATATCTTTTCCAAAGTATACCATTGGATTAGCCTGTCTTCAATCATGTCATCATATTACAGTTGATTGGACTTTTACTGTAATTAAGAACTCTTTCTTAGAAAATACCATTGGATTAACTTGCTGTATATCATGTAACCTTACTATATGTGATTGGTCTTTCTTGTAATTAAGGCTGTACTATTTCTTAAAAAAACATATAAATCATGTGTAATTTTCAAATGTAATTGTGCAACTTCACCACAGAACACAGAAGCTGGATAGAATTGCGTCAAGGTACTTTAATTCAATAAACTAATGACCCTTGCTTTTTGAACAGAACGTTGATTCTTTTGACCGATCTTGAACCAAGAGGCCTCTCTTGAGGGGTTTTAGATCTTCAAATCTATAAATTCTTCAAGGCAAATGGAACAAAACAATTCCATGTTTTGTATATTTATATCTGTGCAAAGACTAAAACATTGAGAGTTTGAACTAAGATTGATACTGTATTGCCAAGTAAGTCTTCTTAATATTGTATTGATCAGATTTTCATGGTTTTTGTATTGGGTGATGAAATTCTTTCTTACCACTAATGAGAAAAGCTTACGAAAGAGATGAAACAAATACAAGAAATTAAAATATTCATTAAAATGTAACTGAATATTATAATTGTGGTGATTTTAATGATAAAAATATTTATATCTTTTCTTAACAAACATTATTTATACGGTGCCATTTTAATGTACCCATTCCTTCTTTACAAGCTGCTGCTTTACAAGCCATTTGCCTCACCAAACTATCATTAATTAAGGGCATAATCACACATCATCTAAAATCTTTTGGGTTTCTAATAAACCTGACCTAATAAAGGCTGCATGGAGAAAGGTAGCCACACTGGAGCAAGGCAGAGTGAAAGTGAATGTGCCAATGATACAATGTATTAGAAATTACAACAGACCTGTCTGATTAAAATCAATTTGTTAGCAGATGTTTAGCATGGAGAGCGAACAAAAGCAATTGTGCTTCATTTGTAAATGTTTCACCACTGACCTTTCCACAGAAAGCTGTGGGATCAAACTTTTAAAAAATTAAACCAACAGTTAAAACAAAAACAGAAACTGCAAGTGTGTGCCTAAATCAGAGTACTGTAAATTATCCTGTTTGGGCTCAGACAAGTTCAGACAAAGCCACAATGAAAAAGCATGGTGATATTCTGAATGCAACACAAAATGTCACAAAAACAAACACGAGTTCCCAAGTCCAAAAAACATCAAGTGTGAAAGAAAATGAGAAAGAAAGTGTGACCAAAGACGGGGAACAAATCTATTTATGCTGAAATAAACAGTGAAATAAGCAGGAATATAGTCTATATTTTCTGATAGCCAGGAAATCATTTCTGCAGTAGAGATGGGAGTTGTGAATGAAAACCTTGCAGAATCTCTGATTTTGCAGATTCCAAGCAGATTGCCTGGGGAATTGAAGATGCCCCTGGGTATTTCCCCTACACTTAGAACCCTATAAAAGTATCCATTTAAATCAGACAATTCAGAGGGTTTCCTGTTACTCAGGAACACTAAGACTATTAAAAAGCTATCTAACTCCTGAATAACTATTAAACTGACATCCCAACTTCCCACACACGTGCCCAATTAAACTTCGCCCTTACACCCCCAAAGCCCGACCCACCATTTTCCCCTCACAAGGAACAGAAACCCTTAACCACCAAACCCAGTTCCTACCTCTCGACACCGGACCTAAGATTCATTGCTGGACCTGAAATCTTCCCCCAAGACCTGACATCTTCTGGTCTCTTCCCCTCCTTAAAGGCATCTACTGTGTTAGTTTGCGGATTATTGAAGCAATTTAGCACAGTCAGAGGGAAATAAATATAACATATATTGGCCTGCAGGGAAAAGACCAAATCCAAATCTGATTTTAACAGTGGAGATAATAGTAAGAATGATGTTAGGTCATTCAAGGAAAAACAAACTGTACTGGGGTTGTTACAAAGAAAATAAATTATTATATAGAGAAAAAAAGTGATACTATGGGTACAAGATTATTAATGTTTTTAAATGAAAGAATTAATGAAATATTTATTTACACTCCAAAGACAGATACAAAAGCGTCACAGCTATTGGGATTAATCTGCACTAAAACAAAAAGAGAACAGAAGAAGCAATGTCAAATGCATAACAATGGGGCTATGATAATTGGGGTATAAGATCGACGCTCTGACAACAATGATACACTGGTAAAATTTGTGTCAACCTTTCAGATTGCAATGCTTTACCTTTCCCTAAACAGCCAGCTGTAATTAAAAATTCAATGATAATAGGAAACATGGCTAACAATAAAATGGTGAATGTCGTTACCATGATGATGAACTCTGAAACAAAAACAAACTCTCAGCATGCAAGAGAATTTGTCAGCTGTAAATTCTCCTAGCAAGTTGTTGATTTGGCACACAAAATTTATGAGAAGATGCAAAAATTTAATGCATCAAATGAGTAGCTGGAATAAGAACTTATGAGTTTAAAGAATTTAAAGGAACTTGAAAAAAAATATGGGAATTTAAATTGATCAACTATTGAATAAAATGACATTTAACAAAAATACATTAATGTTTAGACTGTTCTTTTACAAGTTAAGCAAACAAGCAAAAGAAGATCATTTTGCATTTGCTGAATAAGCCCATCTGCTGTCTATGATCTTACTTTTCTAGCTGTTAATCTCCAAAGTGAACATAGCCCCATCATTTTAAGTTTAATAAACTCCAAGTTTATTTAAATTGAATTTACTTCAGTGTTGCTTATCAGTTATTTAACGAGATGTCATTTCCTAAAGTTCAAACTGTAATTCCTAAAACTAAAGCTACATCCTAAAACATATGAATAATGAATTAGTTATTCACAATGATACTTTTCAACATAACAAAATGTAGGGCTGAACCTTACCTTTTTTGATACATTCAGTTTTTTAGAAAGTTTTTCACTTGAGACCTAGCGTGATTTCTCACCATGTTATTAAATACATCTCGTTAACTACCTACACTGGCCCATGGTGTTCCTCACATCCAATTCTATCTCCATTTTGTCACACATCATTTCTAGAACAATTCGCTACTCAGCGGATATTTGATGAAGTCCAACATCTCTTGAGCTGCACCATTTTTAAAGGCTGCTGTGCCCCGACAAGTGTCAGCAATCCAGCGTTGCCCTTCAGCGACAACATAATGGCACAGCAAACACAAAGCCACACTGCTTGCAGCACTCCTAGAACTCCCTAGCACTTACAATCCCATTCTCTCACACTAGTCATAGTTTAATCACCATGCCATACTGTTTACCTGTCCTTAGCTACATCCCGTCTAAACACTCTCTTGAGGTCACTGCTACACTACCCCAATGCCAACTGTAGACCCACATCTTGACATCGTGCAGTAGGGGAACATCGCATACAGGCAATTCCTGAGCTTTTGTTTACAGTCAGTGAAAGCAAACACAAACAAAACCAATAAAAACTGCAGTTCGCCTCAATCTGCAAATCAAATGCTAGCATCTTGACCAATGGGAATTTTACATTTCATGAAAGTAGGCTACACCCTGCTTTTATCCACTGATACTGGATATCAATTAGGTCCTATCTTGCTTGTAGCTCCTAATGCAGCAGAACTCTGTCATGGTCAAGGCGAGCTACCTCCTCTTCAATATTCCTGTCCTCCAACTCAGCAGATTGCTCCTGTTTCTCTTGCTCCTCAGCAACTACCACATTACCTAGTTGCCTGCTCTAATTGTGCATAGTACAGCACACCAATATGATGTGGCACACTCTGATGGACTGTATTGTAGGCTCCCTATAACAGTCTATGCAATAGAATCGCATCATCAGCAGTCTCATTGTCTGCTCCACCACTGCTCTGGTCAAGATAATCACAGGACTGCACCTGTACTCTACATCAGTTAGGAGATTATGCAATGATGTCATGAACCACGGTAACAGTTGGCCAACCTTGTTCCCCAGTAACGAGCCTTGTAAGGCATCTAGATCCTCAAATGCACCAGGTATACAAAATAGCTTTAGAATATAGGAGTTTTGGCAGCTGCCAGGATAATGGGCACACACTTCCTCCAGGAAGTGGTAACTGTAATCACAGATCACCTGCCAATTAATTAAATGTAACTCTTTCCTGTACATGAATTCTGCAGCATTGTGTTCAGGCTCTCTCAGTGCCAATTGTGTTCAGTGTATGGTACCCTTCACCTGCAGGAAGTCAGCTAAAATTCTGAATACTACTTGCTGAATTGCAGCACTGAACTCTTCAGCAGAAAACAAAATGTATCAGGGTTATGTTGCAAAGATGCCTTGGTAACTGGCCTGATGTATTTGTGGGTGCATGACTGACAGATTCCATAAAAGTTACTCATTCCTACCTGGAAAGACCTATGGTATAGAATTTCAAAGCAGCTATAACCGTCACAGCCAGTGGAACAGTCTGACCTCCCACTCCTGAAGCCCTCAGGTCTTGCTGAAACATCCCCACAGTTCCCTCACAGTGTCCCAGGACATATAGAATTTGTGTCAACGTTGCTCCTTGCTTATCCCTATGAAATGGTGTAAGGGCTGAAAAAGCTCTGGTTCTCCTGTGGATCCCACCTATCATGACGGACCCTATGGGTGCTCACCTCTGCTTGAGCTGTGTGTTCCTCAGCCTCAGTGATAACTTGCTGCTGTTCCTAGGCTTGCTATTGGCTGTCTCCTGCATCCACCTTCAGGACAGATCTTAGAACAGTAAGTGGTGGCATGCCATGCAGTTGAGAGCTGTATATACTACTCCATACAGCAAGACATGCTGCATCCCAATAATAAGGGCCATGTCTCTATCATTCATTCAGCTTCAGCCTCAGCATGGGCACCAACTTGATGAAGGTGATGTGCTAGCTGAGGGTCCAACACATTACATCAAAGAAGGAGTCCTGCTCTCCTTGTCAGTCCCCCCACTGACAGTACATTGTTATTGCTAGTGTTGCAAGTCATACTATTTTCTATTTCCCAAACTGCAGTCGGAAATATCCCCTGACCATGAACAATCCATGTAGATGACAGACCATGGCAAAGTCTCTGGATAGGGTGTAGACTGTGCCCGTGATTGAAAATACAGTCACTTCCCTGACAGACAGTAGCCTTCATTGATTGGACTGATGACTAGCAACCTTCCAGTTTCCAAGATGATCATTTGGCTGAATACATGCACAGGGTGTTCACCACATAGGCAGCTGGCACCTTTTGCAGGTATTAGATTGACATCTTGGTGTGCCATTGATAAAGATGACACACACCCCCCAACCCCAAACCCCCACCAACTCCGAGACATGTCTTCAATGACAAGCAACCTGTCCACATGTTTGCATAAAACAGCACCGTAATACTGCAGCACAGAGAGCCTTTAGGTTTTGGATGAAATGCCAATATATTAAAAGGCAGGCAACACAAGACAAGGCATGGATTTTGCAAGCATGTAGGTAGATGCTACGTGAACACGTGCTAAGACAGCAAGTGAACAGCCACAAGATGCAGCCTGGTCAAATCCTGGATCCCTGTCCCTGCCCACAGGTTGTTTTTGCAGCAGCCTTTCAATGTTAGTCTCCCAGTGCTATGCAATGTAAGTCTGTGCATACTGCCTGCAAATGGATCAGAGAAGTGTGGTGAGGGACTGGCAAATGTCAGATGCCAATATCTGTGGCTCGAGTTGCACATTTGACGTGTGCCCAAGGATCAAGTCCTCAGATGTCATTTGGTGCTGAACAACATGGAGGCTCCTCACAGTCAGGTGCACTCTCAAGTACCAGGCACCCACTCTGACTTATATAATGAGAATTCCTGATGTACAGCTTGTTCGGTACATTTGATAAATAGCAAGCTGAATATTAATGAGGCGAGTTGCAGCACTAATAAGGCGTTTAACAAGCTATAATCCCCTTTAACTGACAACATGCCACTGCAACACTGCTCAGCTAATGAATAAAAACACAGCAAGTTAAATCCTGGCATTGAGATAGGCTTCTCAAGTAAAACAAAGAATTGTGGATGCTGGACATTTGAAACTAAAACAGAAATTGTTGGAGAAACTCTGCAGGTCTGTTAGCACTAGATGTTTTTATTTGAAATAGGCCTTACTGGAATTCGTACACAATTCTGCCACAATCTTGCCTTAGCCCACTTCACTCAGACCCTTTTAAGATTCCACACATAGCAGCACTGCTCTCGCACTACCAATTAAGAATGTGAAATGTTAGACTTTGATCAACAGTGTTATCTGCAAGTAAATAAAGTATCATTTATAGGTAACATACAAAAATATTCAAAGCTCATGTACATCCAGATTAAAAACCTTCTTACAATGGTTTAAGTCAAAAAGGTTATCAAAAATCTGAAACTCAAAGGAGGCTTCACATTTACAGGAATGCCAACCATGTTTTTGTATGATTCTAAATGTTCAATTAGCTGATTCTGTTGTTTAGTAACCAAGTAGTTCAACTGTCTAATTTGCCCTTGTTGAGTCTTCTGACCAAGAAATAAAGAATCTGAAATTGATTAATTAAGTTATTTTCATTAATATTTCAGCATAGTGGAGCACATTGACCTTAACGCTGCTAATCTGCATAGATCAACAATCCAGGAGAAGTGTGCTTGGTCCTGACCAGTTCAAATGTGCAGTTTTGTTTTACTGAACTGTAGTACATTTCCCTCCCTGAAATCAATGAATTAGTTGCTGAACAGGAAGTGGGAATTATTACAGTGGTAAAATACATAAATTTCAGTTGATTTTGCATGGCATTCTTCTTGGGTATTTTGAAATAATATAAACAGAGTAGCCCATAGCAACTGACAAATCTAAGAAGTGTTGCTCATAGGTTGCCTGAACTGATTAAGCCCAGTCGTTCTGTTTAATTAAAAATTCTGTTTTTTTCAACTTACTTATTTATGCCTACAATTGGTTTTGAAGTGAGGTATTACTTTTTTTAAAAAATGATATCAGTGGTAATATTTACAGTGAAATGAAGGCAAGAGCCATTAAGCTGAACTGAAGGAAGTAGTCTGATGGTGAATGAGAATACTTATTAGTTCTTGTGTGCGATTTAGCAGATGTAAAGATTTATGTGGAACTTACAATCTGTGAACTGGTTAGATGCTTGCTGGTATGACTAACTAAGTGGAGAAACTGTTACATGCAGCTGTGAACTGATGTCATAACTCAAGCATGAGTACATCTGGAACTTGCTCAAACTTAATTCGTCCATGCTGACATTACATTGATTTTATGAGACTACATAAAATTAAAGTAGATTGTCAATGTGCTGAATTACACACAGGGCAACGTAATCTATATAAATGTACTGAAGCTAGTCCATTTGTCTGATGTAGTGCATTTTTAAATTGTCAAATGGTATTTTCTGTGCACATCGTTATAGTAGAAAGTCCCAAAGTACTGGACATTTTATATACAGGCCACCAACAACAAAGATCAGTAAATTATTATAAAAACCAGCAGCAAAAGAGATTCAATGTCACTACATAAGAACCATCTCTCAGATTAAGAACAAATAAGGCAAATGTGCTGCATAATATTTACTTTAAAGGCCATTTTAAAAGTTGCCAATCTAGATCAGTATACACACTTTTAATAATTTTTAATTAACAAAGACAGATTGATAAGTATAGTGGGGTAAATTTTAATTACTTGTTACACTCATGCTAGCCAGCTGGTGAAGGCAGAAGCCAAAGCCAATTTTAGCTTAGCAAAGATTTATTCACATATTCTTTTACTTACAAGCATATATCTCCTGACTCTATTCCAATTCTTTTTCAGGAGGGGCTGAATCTTCTGGTTAGTCATAAACTGACTGACTTTAAATAAGACTGTCCTGCAGTGATGCTATGCTACAGATGGTCTTGAAAAAGAGAGCGAAACTTCTGTCTCTCACTGGATACACACCCCACACTTGACAGCAGCCACAGGTTTTACAGTTTCTGCAGTGCCAAGATGAAGACCAATCTCAACTGAATCCACCTAAGTCCCATGTCTTTCAGATGGTGAGGATAAGGCAACCTGGGGTGGAGGGGAATGTGGTTGATTATTGATAATGGTGGAGGAGATAGATTTTGTAGGCTGGGCTGGAAGACACAAAGGCAAGGGGTTATAATCTTAGGTGGGGACCCCCAAAGTGCGTTATATCTCTGTAGGATATGGTCCCCTTATTTCCTGCCCTTTCACAACCTTCCTTCCACCTTCCACTGTATAGAGCATATGACAACGGAGGCATATTTGAGCCCGATAAATGGCCATTAATGTGCCATTTAAGGGCCTCACTAGGGCTAAGGATGAGCAGCCTAGTAAATGCCTTACTTCCCCCACCCAATATGGGGATTGGATCAAGAATGGACGGGTAAGTATTGAACTAGTCACCTACCGTATGTTTTGTACTCCTCCACTGAAAACACACTGCAGGAGGTGTTACAATCCAGCCCCAAAGTGACTCTTTACATGTGCTTCAGTAACCAATTAACACCCTTTCAGTTGTAAGTACTGAATCTTAACTGACAATTTAACATGACTGACTCCTATTTTTAATTAGAAACATCAAAGGATACAGGAACAGTGCAACATAATGGCATCCAAGTAAAGATCACACATGATCTGACTGAATGGTGAAGCGGTCTCAAATGACTACATAGCTTTTTTCTGCTCCTATTTATTATCTTCTTAAAACAAGCAGCCAGAAAATGTTGACATTTTTGTATGTTTGTACAGTTTTTAGTATGTTCACCAGTTGTCAAATACTCATCAGTCCTTATCTGTAAGGAGAAAGTGAAGACGAAGGGCTTATGTCCAAAACATCGATTCTCCTGCTCCTCGGATGCTGCCTGACCTGCTCTCCCACCAACTCACTCTCAACTCCTATGCCGTAAAGAGCAAGATCTGGAAAATATTCAAGCTTATGCTCAGAAGTGACAAGTAATACTCATGCCACATAATTTCCAGGTAATAGCTACCTGAAACAAGAATCTAATCATTTCCCCATGATCTTCAATGGCATTACCATCACTGAATCACCTACTCAACATATTTGAGATTATAATCAACCATAGACTGTACATGAAAAACCATAAAAATTATTTGACCATTCAAGCAGCCCAGAGGCTTGGAATTCTGAGATGGGTAACATACCTTCTGATTCATTGAAGCCAGCCTTCCATCTACAAGTCACAATTGGGGCAATAATGGGATACTCCCTAACTGTCTGGACGAACATGGCTCCAACATCACTCAAGATGTTTGACACCATCCAGACAAAGTAGTTGTCTTGAATAGCACTCCACTGACCAACTTAAATATTCACTCACTTCACCACTGGTGCACACATAGGCACCACTGTGTACCATGTACAATATGACTTGCTGCAAAAGGAAATTGACAGTTGAAGAAAGTTTGATATTTATTCTGAGGTATCAGGTAAAGGTCAAACAGCTTTGTCACACAGATGGAAAAGTCTTTATGGATGGTTACATATAAGGCTAAAGTGAAGCTAGTTGATACAAGTTTTGAAAAGCAACTGGGTGATAAATGTTAAAATGGACTTCCCCACAGCTGGAAAAGTAATTATAAAAATCCTTTTAGCTTCTTTGGTCACAGGTTCGTGAAGCTGTAGATTAATCAAAATAAATAGCCCATTTTTGAACTGGAAACCTTTAAAAGAGTTCTGAGACCACCCAAAGAGACAATACATACATAAGTAAAATATGGAAATTTTAAAAATACAGCAATGGTTGAATGATATTTCTGTGTTATGATATTTTTGGATAAAATCTGTTTTGTTGAAAACAGATTGTGTTCACATAAAAGCGCATTATATATCCAATTAAAGAAAAATGCTCAGGCATCTTCGTGATGCATGTTGATTATTTCACATGTGTGGTATTGTAGAATTTTAAGGATGTTTATTTTATATACTACTTGAAATAATGGGAGGCACAGTGGCTCAGTGCTTCATAGCACCAGGGACCCTCAGGGGACTGTGTAGAGTTTGCATTTTCTCCCCGTATTTGTGGGGCTTCCTCTGGGTGCTCAGGTTTCCTCCCACATTCCAAAGATATACAGATAGGTGGATTGGCAATGGGAAATGCAGGGTTACAGGGATATGATAGAGTGGGTGGGGTCTGGATGGGAATGCTCTTCAGAGGGACGGTGTGGACGCGATGGGCTAAATGGCCCTTATGCACACTGTAGGGATTCTATGATAATTCAAACTGAATTTACAATTGGGAATCAGTTTGTTGGCTTTTTAAATACATGCTTAAATAGTGAGTAAAGAAGGCCTGGAATGACTTTAAATTTAACAGGTCTTCTAACAGAGTGTTACTTTATCGCAATTAATCATATCAGCTAACCACAGAATAACAATTGCCCAATCTCTGAATAGCTGCAGACCAGCCATTTGACCAGAGATAGATCTTGGACTCTGTGGATGACCCAATGCACTTACTCTATAGGATTTGCCCAGGACGTTTGAGCATCTGATGGGCACATTCCTCAATCAGGACCCTCCAAAAAAGTCCCCATCTCTGAGTTAGACTCTGAAATTTATTTACTTACCTTGATGGTTACCCAAGAAATAGTAGATTTATACTAGTCTAACTCCTAGTAACTATACAACTAGGTAACTACATACTAAGCCCCCAAACACTGACTACCATTGAGACTCCCTCCTCCTGACCTCACAACCCCTTTGACTCTCCCTCTTGTCCACCCCAGATACCCTCTTAACCCCTTGAATCCCAACCTGACATTTCAAACTCACCCTGCTCCTATTTCCCTTACTTCCCACTGACCTCCTGACTCACTCCCCTGACACCCCCAAAAAGATCCACATAGCTGCCAGCTTCAACAACCACCTCACACACCTGCCACCCAAACAGCCTGCTATTCTAGCCTTCTGCTTCTCTGCCCATCTACCAGTTCATCCATTTGTCATCCTACCCACTTAATGCCCCACCTACCTACTCCGAACATTAGCCACCCCATACTGTATCCCTGTAAACCAATGTAGCTGCCATTATTCTACCAGCCACTACTTGATCCACTTTTCATCTTGCCACTCTACCCAGCTTCCACCCTTCCTTACCCACTTCCTCAACCAACCTAACTCCTTAGCAACATTCACCCATCCCACCCACTTACAGATTGAATACTGACATATTCACCCACCCACACTCATTCAGTAATATCCGAAAAAGCTGTTTAAATGTCATAAAGCTTTTCAGTGTGTTGAAATGTGAACACTTACCTGGATATACCAGCTAGTGCTATGAAAATGGGCTGTAGATTGTCTTCCTCTTATTAATTCAGAGCTGTGAAGAAGCTTATGATGGAACACTTCTAAAGATGCCAGCATCAGAAGTCCATGGCAGAAGTGGAAAGCAGGTTATCACGAAAGAAGGCTGGAGTGGAAGGGCAATCCAATAGTGGTTGTTATTCCTTAAAAGGTGGAACAGAGCAATTGCAAGGGATGACTGGGCACTTGAACTGATTGTACACATTGGCGAGACCAGGGGCTACTTTTGATGTTCTGGAGTTAAGTATGACAATGAAACACCCTAAAGTAATGATGCTGCATACACTAATATTCCTGATTGTTATTCTAATGCAGCTAATTTCATAACATATCTTGAGTATGAGAATAGGAAATGCCATCCCTACGAGTAGGAAGTTAAGAAAACTGAAAAAAAAAGGTTGCTAAACATATGCTGCTGTCAGTGAGGGGAAGGATATTGGGTTTTACTTGTCAAAGATTTTAAATTAGATTTTGCATAATGGCCAAGCTGAAGGTAGTATGAGCATTGAATGTTGTATAAATAATCATTCATGATGCAGTAATGCACCCACAACAAAACTTGTAACTGAGAAAATGCTACAAATTGAATTTTTAGACTTGAATAAAATGTTGGTAAGAATGGAATCTCTAAAATTAAATAGGTGGATGCAAATCATCAACTGTCTGATTGCTTTGCAAAAAGAAATGTGCACATGAAGAAATTGTTAGGAACAGCGGAGGAGATGTGTCTTACATTGTGAGTTTTTACAGAATATAGAAGCCTGATTTAATTTGTTTTGACATTTTAGTTGTGGCATAAAAGTCTACTTTGTTTTATTTAAAAAGAAATAAGAGAATCTATTAATTATACATTAATTGTCTTTAATTGCAGGCAGATGGTGGGCATTAATCGGGATCCACTTGAGTTTCTATAAAAGGAACAGATTGAATATGTGATTGTTAGGCTAGAAGGTGTTTGTAATGTATATCTTGGTAAATGAAAGCTAATAAATGCTTGTAAAGATTGGCTCTCACTCTACTCTTCAATGTTTAGTTTTCTGGATTAGAACATGTAGTTTGTGATCCTGGCATCAAGAACTCAATATTAAACATTGATCTTTGGCTTTTGAGCTGTGAACAAATCTTTGGTCAGCATTTATTTGTACTAACGTTGTTCTGCACATTGACATTTATTACTATATACCAAACCACAAAATGCAATAATAAATACTTTATTTAAAAACGGAAATATCATGTTAAGCAAAGCTTACATGTGGAAATAGAAAACTGGAGCAGATACCATAAACCATTTGCCTCCATTGGTTAGAGCCATATCTAGCAGAAAGAAGGTCGGTCATGTTTGTTACAGGCCAATCATTGCTGCTCTATGACTACAGGTGTTCCTCAAGGTAGTTTCCTAAGCCCAACCATCTTCAATTGTTGTATCACTGCCTATTCTTCCAATATTAGGTCAGAAGTGTGGATGTCCACTGAGTCTCAGTTCCATTCACAGTCCCTCAGTTAATGAAGCAATCCATGCCTTCTGATCAATAATCTGATCTGAACAATAATCAAGCTTGGGACAATAAACGGCAAATTACATTTTGCCATACAAGTGCAAGGTAACAATCATCTCCAACAAAATACTGTCTCAATACATCCTTCTGGCATTACTATCTTCAGCTCTCCAACTATCAGCATCATGGAGCTCACCACTGATCAGCAGTCTAACTGAACTGGTCATATAAATTCTGTGGCTGCAAAAGCAGGTCTGAGTCAGTGTGTTCTTCATAGAATCATAGCATCTCTACAGTGTGGAAACAGGCCCTTTGGCCCAACAAGTCCACAGTGACACTCCGAAGAGTAACCCACCCAGGCCCATTCCCCTACTCTACATGTACCCCTGACTAATGTACCTAACCTATATATCCCTGAACACAATGGACAATTTAGCATGGCCAATTCACCTAACTGCACATCTCTGGACTGTGGGAGGAAATCGGAGCACCCAGAGGAAACCCATGCAAACATGGGGAGAATGTGTAAACTCCACACAGACGGTTGCCCGAGGCTAGAATCGAACTCGGGTCCCTGGCACTGTGAGGCAACAATGCTAACCACCGGGCCACCGTGCTTCAATGAGTACTTCATGCATTGGTTTCTCAATGTTTTTTACAATCGATGAGGCAAAGTCAGGAACATGATTGAATACTCTCCATTTGCCAACAATATTTAAACAGCACAACACTATTCAAAGAAACCAGCATAATCATCACCTCATCCACCAGTTTAAAAATTCACTCCCCACAATACTAAAACAATGTGGATGCAATGTGTGTAAGATGCACTTGAGCAATTCACGAAGGCTTCTTCAAGGAAGGACGAGAGTAGCAGGCACATGGAACAACCATCACTCCAAGTTCTCTTTCAGATCACAAACCGTCTTTCATTGTTGATCGATCAATTTCCTGGAAATTCTTCCAGAACAGCACCATGAGACTGCACAAACTACAATGGTGAAGAAGGTAGCTTACCTTTCCAAGGTAAATATATGCTGGTCTTACCAATGGCACTCATATCATGGAGATGGACAAATTAGGTCAAAGCATTAAAATGTGGAAGTTGTGATTGTAAATTCACAGACACTGATGACCTATTCTACAATCATTATAGGTGCCTAGGTTATATTTTACTGTTAAACAGTTCATCAGTTACACTGAATAAAATAATCTATTAACATATTAACAACATTGTAAGTGCTTATATAGATGCAGCTAATATTTACTAAGCTTGCTGATTTGCTTTTATCATGTCATGAATGTACATTGTTCAGAACACAGACACTGAAATTCAAAGCCAAAGGTATCACTGAACATTTGAAGTTTGAAGTGATTAATAATGAAAAATATCTACTTAATAGCTTTGAATTTGCACATATGCCAGTGAAAAATTGTTCACTCTTTTACTGTGCTGGAATGCCATGCACAGCTTTGACCAGATTCTATTACAGATTTCTGGAGTCCCACATCAACTTTCATACCATTGTTGTAATCCAAAATTATTTGCATGAGAGTTTTATCTTAATGATTTTAGGTTCAAGAAATCTCTATTCTGCTTAGCCTACCTAATCATTAATATTGCAACATAGATCTGTGAAATACCATACATAAAATCTCAGACTTTACCATGTCACATTGAATAATGGCTGGATTTTGGTATGAAAGATAACATACCAAAAATATTAGTGTTCCTTATAAATCTAGGGTAAAGCTGAAGTATTTTCCAGCATCTGCACATGCACAGTTGATCGTGGAATTCTAGAGGTTGCTGTCTGTAATACCTTCTTCCCTTAAAGGGTCTGCTGTTACATCCCTCAATAATATATTTGGCACTGGAATCACTGTAATGGCATTAAAGTAAGGCCTTTACACACTAGTTCTTAATGAAAAGGCTAGAAAAATTACTGCAAGTTCAAGGGTAGTACGGGGGCTTAGTGGTTAGCACTGCTGGCTCACAAAGCCAGGGACTTGGGTGACTGTCTGTGGAGTTTGCACATTCTCCCTGTGTCTGCATGGGTTTCTGTCCATAGTCCAACCATGTGCAGAGCAGGGGGATTGGCCACACTAAATTGCTCATTGTATCCAAGGATGTATAGGCTAGGTGGGTAAGGTATGGGAAATGCAGGGTTACGGGTGAGAGGGTAGGTCTGGGTGGGATGCTCTTCTGAGGATTGATGTGGAATCAATGACATGTTTGCATGCTGTAGGGATTCTCTGATTGAGGATTAAGTGAGTGTTATTGTTGTAATAAGTGATGATTAGTATTGAACAACCTCTCTGGTCTTGAAAATGAAATTTACAGGTCTAGAGTCTTCTTCCTGTGGAGCAAGTTAATGCTGCACATTTTTTTTTCAAAAATGTTCTGGACTTAGGCTCTGCTGTCAGTAGGTGAGGAAGCATGTAAAATCCAAAAGGATGTTTTCTTGCCTTACCACTGATTTGTCTAAAATTTTACAGGGGCAGATAGGTGTTCGGTGGCCAATTAATCAAGGACTTCATCCTGCTCATGGTAGGAGTTGTCCTACACCATGTGGAAGGCCCAGAAGCATCAGCTGCACAGCTTGGTGTCAGGTAAGGGAAGGGAACTTTGTTCATGCTTCCTTGCCTCAGTAGAGAAAGGCCCTTCAAGATCACTCCTCATTTTAATTTTCCCTCAATCTCTTGAACCTAGCTTCCCACACTCTTCACTCTCCTCCCAGAACTCACCGGGGCCATCAGCATGCTGGGTGGACCTGTAGTCCCAGCAGTGCCATTACTGTGACTGGCAGTGCCGGTACTAAAAGCTAACGGAAATTTCAATTGGCTAGCTGGTCTCTAAGGTGGGACATCCTTCTGAGAAAAGGGGCATAAGTCTTGCCTCAAAGCAATTAAGGCAATACTCTAAGCATTCACTTGCCACCAGGCTACCGTCAGAGTTGTTGGCAGAAAACCACCTCAACTTTTTAGGACAGCGCAGGGAACTTGAACACCCCATAAAATCCACTCCAGTTTTTTTCTCCATGATACAAATGTAACTAATGTTTGTAATTTTCTCCTTGCTAATTTGCATTCTGCATATCTCAGAGATAGAACATAGAACATAGAACATAGAACAGTACAGCACAGAACAGGCCCTTCAGCCCACGATGTTGTGCTGACCACTGATCCTCATGTATGCACCCTCACACTTCTGTGACCAGATGCATGTCGAGGAGTCTCGTAAATGTCCCCAATGACCCTGCCTCCACAACTGCTGCTGGCAACGCATTCCATGCTCTCACAACTCTCTGTGTAAAGAACCCACCTCTGACATCCCCTCTATATTTTCCTCCAACCAGCTTAAAACTATGACCCCTCGTGTTAGTCATTTCTGCCCTGGGAAATAGTCTCTGGCTATCGACTCTATCTATGCCTCTCACTACCTTATATACCTCAACCAGGTCCCCTCTTCTCCTCCTCTTCTCCAATGAAAAAAGTCCAAGCTCAGTCAACCTCTCCTCATAAGACAAGCCCTCCAGTCCAGGCAGCACCCTGGTAAACCTCCTCTGAACCCGCTCCAAAGCATCCACGATTTTCTTATAATAGGGCGACCAGAACTGGACGTAGAATTTCAAGTGCGGTCTAACCAAAGTTTTATAGAGCTGCAACAAGATCTCACGACTCTTAAACTCAATACCCCTGTTAATGAAAGCCAAAACACCATATGCTTTCTTAACAACCCTGTCCACTTGGGTGGCCATTTTAAGGGATCTATGTACCTGCACCCCAAGATCCCTCTGTTCCTCCACATTGCCAAGATTCCTATCCATAATCCTGTACTCAGCTTTCAAATTCAACCTTCCAAAATGCATCACCTCTCATTTATCCAGGTTGAACGTCATCTGCCACCTCTCAGCCCATCTCTGCATCCTGTCAATGTCCCGCTGCAGCCTACAACAGCCCTCTATACTGTCAATGACACATCCAACCTTTGTGTCATCTGCAAACTTGCTGACCCATCCTTCAATCCCCTCATCCAAGTCATTAATAAAAATTACAAACAATAGAGGCCCAAGGACAGAGCCCTGTGGAACACCACTCACCACAGACTTCCAGGCAGAATATTTCCTTCTACTACCACTCTCTATCTTCTGTTGGCCAGCCAATTCTGTATCCAGACAGCTATGTTCCCCTGAATCCCATTCCTTCTGACCTTCTGAATGAGCCTACCATGGGGAACCTGATCAAATGCCTTGCTGAAGTCCATATACACCACATCCACACTTGACCCTCATCAACTTTTCTAGTCACATCCTCAAAGAACTCGTAAAGGTTTGTGAGGCATGACCTGCCCCTCACAAAGCCGTATTGACTGCATTTAATCAAGCCATGCTCTTCCAGATGGTCATAAATCCTATCCCTCAGAATCCTTTCTAACACCTTGCAGACGACAGACGTGAAATCTTCAATTTGATTGTTCAAAAATCCTCACAACTGTTTTCCTTGTTCACAAATGTCACTGATCCCCTGTAGACATACCAGAGCAAAACATATGCCTCATTAATCCAAATCTCCACACTCATGCCAGTGAAAAGGCTTTGGCAATTTGTAAGTGAGGTGACCAGCAAAATCGGTTTCTTCCCTGTTGTGAACAAAATCCAAGCTGTTAACATTACCCCCTTCAGTAAGTTTTTAAATTGAGTTTCAATTTGGCAGTCTAAAATATTCAAAAAAAGAACAAACCAAATTTTGATTTTTTTTCTGTAAAATGTGCTTATAGTTTCTCTATGATTTGTCACTTGATTTCTTAACAGTGCAAAATAACAAAAAATTACAAATATGATGAATCTATGCAGCCAAACATTAAAGCATAGCAACTCCAGGTATTAACATTATCTGTTTTGTATAATTTTCAACCTTGCATTACATATTAGGATTGTAATGCTACTTTCTCAGATTCAGCATCACTAACATTGTTTTGCCTACAAATTACCCTGGGAATTAAACACAAAACTCTCATCACTGAGTTTCTGGAATACATGACATGCTGCGAGATGGGTTCCTTATCTTCATGGTAGAGTATATGGTCGATCAGATGCTGACTGAGACCAGAAAGATTTACTGACCATTAAACAGGTAAATGTACAATACAGAGCATAAACAGTATATTTACGTAATATAAACTTCACTAAACTCGTTTAACTATCAAAATGACAGACTTTCTTTCTTATGATGATGTTCAACATTAAATAAGAACTTTAAACGTGATTCTCTATTTAAACGGCTATTTACTGGCCTCATCACATTGATGGATCCAGACTAAGTGCTGCCGTGCAATGTTTCCAAACATGTAGATCCAAGTTCCTTGAAGATTTCCCAAATGAAAAAGACATCAAAAATGATTTATTCTGTAACTAGATTATCATTAGGAGACTTCAAAATCACATTTTCCTATTTATAAACAAATACCAGACATTTGCTGCAAGTGGCCCCATGGGATATTTCTATTTGACATGAAAGTCTTGAACCATTGATCTGTTCCCATCACTTTTAAGTGGCTTGATTGATGGACCCCAATCCCAGTAAAAAAAAACTGGCAGTCAATCTTTTGTATCCTTAATTAGGCTACATCGTGGCTTTGTTTTCACACATGCATCAGCTAGTCTGAGATGCATATTTTTCTTGCTAGCTACAATTAGTAGTAACCTATTTAATCTTGTGAACGGTGTAACCAGCAAGAACATAACCAATAGATAATTCACCCATGCTTCATTTTATTGCACTCTGCCATTTTATTCCTTTTGAGCACCTACTCTTTTTCTTCCTCACTGTCAAGCCATTACTTACAAAAATTGTTCACTATTCAGAAACATTAACAATGTTTTAGAGATTGTAGCTCATTAAGTGCCTCGTTTACTGCTCAACAAGTGGTTTTGCATGATTATTGCTGATGCATTTAGATTAAATAAACTGCTATTGGTAATTTATAAAGAAATATATTTTGTCACTAGTGTAGTTCAAAATACTGCTGCAAAGCTTGTTAGAAGAATATTAATGTTACCAGTATACATTATTACAAAGCTGAATAACTCGCAATAATTCAAAGGAAACAAAATGTACGTACATAGTAGAGCATATAATATATCTATATTGTGAAATCTTAGCAATCTAATCCATAATAATGTTGAAAGAAGATATATTGTGCCAAAGCTTACATTACCAAGTGATTAAACTAGAACAAAGATCTTTATAGTACTTTTAACATAACAAAACAAAACTCTAGGTGTTTCACAAAGTGTCATAAAACATAATATGACAATAAAACACATAGGTGATATTACAGCAGATAACCAAGTTATCTTGACTACAATTGACTACTTGACTACAGTTCAGCTTTCAACATTATTATCCCCTCGAGACCGATTATAAACTTAGTGATCTCAGACTAAACCCCACTCTCGGCAACTGGATCCTCAGCTTCCTGACCCACAGGCCACAATCAGTGAAGATTAGGGAAAATATTTCATCATCACTAACACTCAACACTCAGCACCCTACTGTACTCACTGTACGCCCATGACTACCTCACAAAATACCAGACTAATGCCATTTACAAATTCACTGATGACACCACCGTAGTTGGTCGAATCTCAGATGGCGACGAAACAGACTACAGACAGGAGGTGGAAGACTTGGAAAAATGGTGCGCTGAGAACAACCTAGCTCTCAATGTCAGCGAAACTAAAGAATTCATTATTGATTTTCGGTGGGGATATTACTCATACCCCCACCCCTACACAGCACAGAGGTGGAATGAGTGGACAGTGTCAAGTTCCTGGGAGTGGTCATCAACAACAAGCTTTCTTGGACTCTTCATGTGGATGCACTGGTTTCAAAGGCCCAACAATGTGTCTTCTTCCTCAGGCAGCTGAGGAAATTTGGCATGACAGTGAATACCCTTGCCAATTTTTATAGGTGCGCCATCGAGAGTATTCTGTCTGGAGATACCAGTACCTGGTATGGCAACTATACCATTCAAGATCAGAGATGGTTACAGAGAGTGGCGATCTCAGCCCGGACAATCACAAAGGCCAACCTCCCATCCATAGAATCCATCTACTAGGCCCGCATCCAAGGAAAGGCCGCCAACATTCTCAAAGATCCAACCCACCCTGGCAATGTTTTTCTACAACCTCTACCATCCGGGAAAAGGTACAGAAGCCTGAACACATGCACCAGTTGGTTTCGTTACAGTATTCTAACAACAATAGGGTAAAAACTGAATGGACGCACAAACTCTTAACATTCGCCTGTACCTGTGTTTTTATTTTTGCCGCTGTTTACCTATTATTTACTATCTACGTGATCTGCCTGTATTGCTCGCAAGACAAAGCTTTTCACTGTGCCTCGAGTACACGTGACAATAAATTCAATTCATGCATTCATTCATTCAAAAGCGTGGTCAAAGAAATAGGTTTTAACAAAATAACATCAGGGCAAGAGTAGGCCATTCAGCAAGTTAAGCCTGCTCCTGCCATTTTAAATCTTTCCTGATCATCTATTTCAACACAAGATTTTATTTATATACCCCTACCTGTTGGTCATTAGTATCAAGAAACCTATTAATTCATATCTTGAACAGACTCAATAACTGTGCTTCCATAGTCTGCTAAGGTAGAGAATTTAAAGAGTCACTACCCTCTGGAATGAAGAAATTGGCTTGCTCTTCACTCTGAAACTGTTTCCCCTGGTTCTCAAGATCCCAGCCAGGGGAAACATCCTTTTTGCAGCTGCTGTGTCTAGTAGCCACTTCAGAATTTGTAAGTTGCAATTAGATCACTTTCATTCTTCTAAACTCTAGAGAATACAGGCTAATTGTCTTTAGTCTCTCTCATTGAAAAGAAGGAAAGAGAAGTACAAAGGCAGAGAGGTTTAGGGAGGAAATTCTACAGCTTAGGTCTCAGGTAGCTCAAAATTATTTCAATCGATGGTAGAGCAATTAAAATTGATTAAGGTAGATTATTTCATCTATAGTAGATAAGGATAAGAAGACAGAGCAATAATGGCTTAGGTTAGCTGTGTGGAATCTGGAGGCACTACTGACGTTGCTGAACCCAACTTAATTATCTAAAATTATGATGAAGATTAGTTGAGCACCCTTTTCAGTGGCTGTCCAGGTAAAATGGATACAGACACAGCAATGGGGAAACAGGATGAGAGCATGCTGAAAATGTCATGGAAAACCAATCATTATGTATTAGTAACAATGCTCATAAACATAGCCAAACTCTTTTCATTGGATGATAGGCCACAAAGCTAAGTCAATAGCTCTTGTTGTTTTGGTGGTAAGAGTATCAGTTAAGGAGAAAAATGGCTTTCTCAACTACGTTTAGAATGACCTATGTTGAACATTGCAGATGGTAGCCATGATATGGAGGTATCGACGTTAGACTGGGGTGGACAAGGTCAGAGGTCAGACTACACCAGGTTATGGACCAACAGGTTTATTTGAAATCACAAGCTTTCTGACAGCTGCCTCTTCATCAGGTGAAGTGTCACTTCCCCTGACAAAGGGGCAGTGTGCCAAAAGCTTATGATTTCCAATAAACCTGTTGGACTATAACCTGGTGTCATCTGACTTCCGACTTTGAACACTGAGGGCACAGACTCCAATGTAAAGTCTGTGCAATAGAAGTTCAGAGAGTAATAAATTGTGACTTTGGCATATAGTGCTGATCAGATGCCTGATCAATCATTTCTTGACCTTACACCTGTCAGTGAGACCCTCATTTAAATATGTACACCTCATCGTGTGTTCAGCAACATGAAAAATCCAATGTCAGAGTTAAGTAAAGGCAGCAGCATTTGATTTACAAGTTACTTATCTATCGCTGGCTATATTTTGGAAGGAGTTGTAAGAAGTTGGTAAAGTTTGCAGGGACTGGTAATTGCTGCAGGAGGCATCAGAATTGATCTTTTGGCCCTAATGTTAGGTTGCTGCATCAAAGGAACATGGAGATCATCGGCAAAATGAAACACTGCTTGCAGAGCTGGCAGGAGGAGCGCTCTCTGCAGAAAATAGAAATATGTATTGAGGGGCTTCAGAGAGCACCTATTCTACTTGCACCAAGGCAAGTGAATGAGATTCACTATGGAGGCAGACACAAACTGTTCCACTTCTTGGATTGTAAGTAAGTAAGTAAGTCTTAGGGTGCTGTCAGTGGTCCTCAGATTCTTTTTTCATCAATGGATCTATCTGGGCTGGCACAAACATCTGGCTGTTTACCATCCATTATGGCATTAAAAATTCAGTCATCCTTGGAGTGGAAACTTCATTGACTGCTCCCTAAACAGAGAGAAATAAGAGGAAAGCATACATGGCTTGACCTCACTACCAACTGCTCACATAAGGGTTACGCCTAAAACATCGACTTCTCCACTTTCTGCTGTGTTCTTCCAGCCTCCTGTCTGTCTATTTTGGATTCCAGCATCTGCAGGTTTTTTTTGTCTCTAATCACATGTGGTTTTGTGGGTATTGGATCTCAATGGTGAGATATACTAAAAATCCAAAGGGTATCACTTTCTCAATACATAGTTGCATGAAGTGCTCACAATCAGGTTTATGAATGCTCTCCTTCCTGGCAGCAATCATGATTCATTTATCTTGCACCCTTCCATTGTTTCAGCAACCTTGTCACCATCAGATTGAACCAAAGTGTCTGCTTGGCAACAAGGGCTATTCTGTCTAGATGAGTGATGACTCTCTTCCACATGCCCAGCGCATGTAGCCAGCAGTATTATAACAAAAGCAATGATGCAATGAAAAATGTAATGGAGCAGACCATGGGGCTGATAAAACAATGGTTTTGATGTTGAGCCACTTGCAGGAAGACCCTGTTGCCAGAATATTTGCCACCTCCAAGCACTTCAGGAATAGAAGTAAGAAGGGAAGATGCAGCCAACACATCCATGTTCCAGATAGACTGTGAGTATATCTTAAGACTCCAGATCCCTGAACTAAACCCTAGATTGCTAATGTTTAACATTTCCTCACATTACTATCTCCCCGGCAGACAAGCATTGCATCTGGTGGCCAAAATTGTGAAATAAAAGCCACAATAAAGTGACTATTCCATAACAATTGTGTCCACCAATACCCCACACACTACTCAACCAATCATTTGCATTCCCTTCATGTCTGATTGCAGGTGCCTTTTATTGGGTCAAATGTTCTTTCACAATGTTCCTAGTAAGTACAGCATGCCTTGTGGATGACTGCTGACTTTCAATGAGTGAAGATGGCAGTTCACCTTGCAAGATGCCCTCAAGGCCCAGTTTCAGCCTGCATCACTTCAGTGTGAATGACAGCAGACTATAACAGCTGGTGAGAAGACAGCTATCCTGGTGGAGTGGCAGCAGTGGGTTCCCGAATGGTGTCATCTTGAGGCAGAATAGAAAGTTTGTGCTCCATGGAGACACAGCCATTTCTCCAATCAGTGCTTCAGCATTGTCTGCTGAACTGCTGTGAAATCCCATGTACCTGTAAGCACTGGCACTTGAAGCCTGTATTGCACTAATTTGGGTATAAATGGCAAGCTGCGACTTCAAGAAATTAGTCTAAGCTTCCACTGCAACACTCAAACATTGGAGGTTTCTGCTTGTGCTACAATGTAAGCTGAAACATTGGCCATCAGATTGTGCTTCATGCTTGAGTCTGTAAATGTTTTCATGGAGTTGGCCAAAACTTCCACACAGAAAAGAATGGGCTGCAAGCACTGCATTGTAACAGATTGCAGTATGAGAGTGAAATGGGATTTGAGAAGGTGCGTTAGGCAGGAGCATACCGTCATCCTTGATGGCTTCATCTACACCACTGGCCATGGCCTCAGTGATGGTCACTCCAAATATTCCCAGCACTTCTCCTCCATGGGTTTTTGGGCATGCAGCCATGCCTGCTCCCCACTGGTTTGGTGCTGCCACTACCACCCTGTCCTGAAAAAGAGAGGGAAATGTGTCAGTGAGTGCACTTCCATGTTTGGTTGATATGTCTGCCACAGTTAAATGGTTGGCAGCATGTGCAAGTTGTGAATATGTATGCAGTTCTGCCACTGCTAAAGGTATGAGGGTGAGATGAAACACATGAATTTGAGTTTTGAATTGAGGCAAATATAGGCTAGTGATTGGCAAATGAAGCGGGTGTTTTGAAAAGAGAGTGTGAAGTTAGTGGTGCAGTGGTAGCATATGGCATGGAAGGATACATTCACTTGATCAGTTGTCTGGGGTCACTTTCTTGCAGCTCTGCATCCAGGTCCTCTGGGTCACTCTGGTGGGATTGGTCACCACAGCCATCTATTCCACTACCTTCTCAGGAGCAGTCTTGGTAGCTTCCAGCACCCTGAGGGAAGGCAATCGGTCTCTCTTCCTGTCAACCTCCTGCATCAATGCCTCTGATATAGTTTTTGAGAACCTCGCGGTGTCATTTCTGTATCTTTCTCCATGTCGACCCTTCTTCCTCAGGCAATTTTAGACCTCATTGTAGCCAGAATGCATTGGTATTAAATAGAGCAAGCTAGCTTTAAATAGTGATAACTTTGCATGGACATGGGGCCTCATGCTGAGATGCGCAGCCACTCTGCAGTCTGTTCAGGACTACAGTCTGCATGCTGCTTGTTCATCACTTTGAACAGGTGTGGAGTAATTATGTACCATGAATCCCTTTTCCAATTTTGGAGCTATCCACTTTTACCCCCATTGGAATCTTTTAGCACAGTAGGTTATCATTCAGCAAACTATTTTGTCCAAAAACACTGTTCTTTCTGCAATGATCTGCAACTTGATGGGGAAACATTTGGAGACAATAATCCAATAATAAAATGGCATTTAGAAAAAATATGGCTAATAAATGAAAGTTAGGATAATATTGTATAAAGCAAGTTGACAAATTTGATTGAGTTCTTTAATGGAGTAACAGAGAAGTTTGATGAGCTGATGACAGTAATACAGTTGATATGCGCATGGATTTCAAAAGCCATTTGACATAATACTATGTAACAGACAAGTTAGCAAACTGAAGCTCATAGGATTAAAAGAACAGTGGTAGCTTAAACGCAAAATTTGCTAAAGGACTGAAAGCAGAGGTAAAGTGTTGCACGTCTGTTTTTAAGACAAGGAAAAGGTGTTCAAAAGTATTCCCCAGTTTTGGGAGGATTTGTAGCTCAGGTTGATGTTCTGGATGTAGGTTTGCTCGCTGAGCTGGAAGGTTCATTTTCAGATGTTTCGCCACCACACTAGATAACATCTTCAGTGAACCACCAGACGAAGCACTGTTAATAATTCCTGATTTCTATTTATATTTTTGGGTTGGTGATGTCATTTCCTGTTCTTTTTCTCAGGGGGTGGTAAATTGGGTCCAATTCAGTGTATTTGTTGATAGAGTTCTTGGAAGCATGGCATTCCAACCGGAACTATATCAATAAACACATTGACTTGGATCCGATTTACCACCCCCTGAGAAAAAGAACAGGAAATGACATCACCACAGCGAATAACATCACCAACCCAAAGAAACCGAAACACAAATAGAAAGCAGGAATTATCAACAGTGCTTCATCCAGAGGCTCACTGAAAATGTTACCTAGTATGGTGACGAAACGTATGAAAATGAACCTTCCAGCTCACGAGCAAACCTACATCCAGAGTATTCCCCAGGTTGAGTATTAGGATCATGTTCTTGGGTGTTAAGTCATTTTTCTACATCAGTTACCTAGACTTGGGTGTATTGAGCATCATTTTAAGTTTTGCAACTGACATTAAACTCTGTAATCAGGAAAACTATGGGAGGACAGCAATAGAATCTGAGAAATTATAGGATGAGCTGGTGATATTGGCAGACACTTGACAGATGGCAATTAATGCAAACAAGCGTAATAGTGTAATACATTTTGAAGAATGAAGAAATTTAATATGAAACAAATTATAGTTATAAAAAAAGAGTGTAGGATCTGGTGGATATGTTTATGCAAATCTTTGCAGGCACAGGACAAGTTTAGAAGGCTGTTAAAAAAGCAGGTGAGATGCTCAACATTATTCATAGAGGTATGGAGTACAAAAGCAAGGATATTATGTCATACTTTTATGATCACTATAGGCCTTAATTAGAGTAGTGTGTTCAATTCTGAGTGCTACACATAAGTTAAGCTAACCAGGCCATTATGAAAGTGAAAAGAGACTTAATAAAATTGTACCAGGATGAAGAACAGTTATTACATGGAAAAACTGGAGAAAATTGAAGTAGGGGAAATTTGTTTGAGATGCTCAAAATATTTAACTGTTTTGAAAGAGTATGGAAGGAAAACTGTTTCTAATGGCAGAAGAGTCAGTAACCAGAAAGCACTGACTCAAGGTGGTGGCAAGAGAACCAGAGATGATATGAGGAAACATGTTGTTTTATAGTGAATAGTCCGGATTTGAAATGAACTGCTTGAAGTGGTAGCAGGTTCAATAATAACACTCAAGAGGGAATTTGATGAATACTTGATTGGAAAACTTTATAGGTCTATGATGAAAGAGTGAGGAGAGTGGAATAAGTGTTTATTATTACTGAAAAGTTTGTAAAATACAAACTGTCAAATGACTTCCTCCTGTACTCTATGATTATACCATTTCTTTAATTTCCCTCTAAATTACATTTATTAAGTATTCCCATTATACAGGCTTGTGAATAATGTCACAAGTGGACAGAGGAGGGCATCATGAAATTAGCCTAAGGTTTTCGGCAGCATTTGGGAGTTTGGGAGTTCCTGGGATCAGCCTGGAATACTTATTCAACTCTTCAATACATAATATAAGAGTGGAATTATGCTTCATTTCCTATGCTTAATATACTTCAGTGGAATTGAGAATTACAAGGAAACAAATTGAAACACTGTTTTGCTGTTTATCTTAAGATCTTTCTAAACTTTCATATATAATTCTCTTGGTTATATTTTCTTTTGTACAATAAAGTGGTAGTCTTTTACTAAAGGACATTGACAGCCTTCGTACAAATATGGTTAGTGACTAACCATCAAGATAACCATTTGCAAAATTAAACTTACAATCAATCAATCAAGCCAGAATTCATTCTGGTATCAGAACTAGGATCATAACAGACAGAATGTTATAACAACTTATACTTGTATAGTGCATTTATCATAATAAAATATCCCAAGATGAGTTACAGAAACGTTATAAACTAAAATATGACATTAAGCAACATGGGAAGATATCAGATCAAATACCTAGAAAGTTGGTCAAAGACATAGGTTTTAAGGAGTGTCATAATGGAGGAAAGTGAGGTAAAGAGACATAGATGAACTTGGAGTATATTCCAGAGCTTGATCTTTAGGCAACGGAAAGCAGAATCACCAATTCTGAATCAATTAAAATTGGGGAAACACAAGATGCTAGAATGAGAACAGTACTGATAGCGCAAGGATGTGTGAAGCTTGAGGAGAATATATGGATAGGGAAGGTGTGACTATGGAGGATTCAAATTTTTAAATCAAAACATTTCTTCTCTCGGAGACACAGCTGCTCAATCATAGGTGTAGCAGGTGAATAGAACTTGATTCAAAATTAAGGCAAGGCAGTAGAGTTTTAGCTAACCTCAAGTTTATGAAGTCAGAATGTGGAAGACCAGCCAGAGGTGCATCCAAATAGTCAAGTTTAGAGTCTTGAATGATTATTTCTGAGCTGCTGAGCTGAGATTGGGGTGGAATAAGCATGTTACGGAAATGCAATGATATGAATTTAAGGTCAGAAGCTCACTTCATAGTCAAATATAATTAAAGTTTGCAAAAAGATCCAACTTTATCTCAGAGTGTTGCAGGAAGAGGGATGGAGTTGATTGCTAGGGAATGGAGTGTAGAGCAGGGATCAGAAATAATGGCTTTAGTGTTCCCAATATTTAATTTAAGTTATAAACTGTAAATGTATGACCTCTGATTTCTGGCTAGGCAATGAGTTACTGAAAAAGCATATAATTTTTAATTAAGTCTTTACTATTTTCATCATGTTCAGTCTTTAACTGATAATGGCTCCAACAGTGGAGCTAAGTAAAGAATTTGCTTCTTTGCAGCATTTTGCTGCTTTTACTTTGAAATGATAAACTCTGACCTGTTGTTTCTCTATGGATATTTTCTATTCTACCACAACCAAAATCTAATATGGATTGTTTAAAAGATTGCTTTTTTTCTTTTGGAAAATCAGCTAAAAATAATCTTTCTATATCACATTTTCTTACAGCTTATTTTATAACCACTCTTCACAAGTCTCTTTAAGAACATTTATTACAGTGTACAAAAATCTGTTGCATTGAGCAATGAGTAAACATATGAATTACTTTTAATTCATTTTGTCTTTAGTGTATTCAGTGGTAGAGTGGTGGTTTGTGGGGTTTTGGAAGCGGAGATGGAAGATGCAGGAAAACGGGAAAGTACATACAAAAAGAAAATAAAAACCACAGTTCATACCAAATGTAATTGCGTCAGTAGATGTTTTAACTTTAGTCGCTTTTGCTTTACTCCGATCACCAAGTCCCTTAACATTGTGTCCTTTACTTCCACGAACCTTTCCAGCAGCACTGGAATCTGCCATTTCTGTAAGGCAACAAAAATGTGTCAGGCATTACCACCTAATATTGCTTCCAGAAACACTTAATTTTTGTTTAACTTTTCCACAATGCAAACATGCAGAAGTGTACCAAAAACAACGGCTGTCCAACTAGACAGTTACAGTATCTTGAAAATGTCACATGCTTCCTAAATTTCTTTTTTTCTAGGTTTTTTTAAATTAAGTCTTTTCTCAAACACGTTTGTGAATTTGTACACTTCCAATAACTGGACGTGCCAGTTTTGCTTTGCGGGTAACACTCTTCCTCCGAAACCAGAAACTGTGGTTTCAAACTCCACCACAGAACATAAAGTGGATCAACATTTCAATGCAATTCATGGAAAGTACTTCAATTTTGAATGAGAGGTCAAATAGAGGACTCATTGTTTGTTGCAGTGCTACCGTGAGACATCAGAAATATAATGACTCAATTTGAAGAGCAAGAGCTTGCTTCAAGTCGCTGCCAGTATTATTTCTTTAACTGACACTATCAAAAACAGATTAACTGATCATTCATTATTGCTATTTAGGAGATTCTTTTGAATGCAAAATGGCTTCCATGCTTACCTACATAACACCCACTGCTGTATTATATTTCATTGTTTTTAGTAGTTTCAGGTATTTCTGTAGATCCAAGCAAGTCCCGAATAAACAGAAGCCCCCCTCAATATTTGGATGCTTTGTTTTTTTTTTAAAAACATCTTAGGTAAAATCTTTATTAAACCATTGGCAACAAGATTTTATTATTGCCTGGAGCACTATAGAGGCTATGTTGTTGTGAATTATGTTCAAAAATACAATAGTTATTAGGATAGAACTGTGTTTTAGGGTCAGGATTCCCAGAGGATTTCAGGGTCCCTACATGGTCTGTGCAGGAAACATCAATTTGTAGTCAGGAGACGTGCTTGCTCTCCCATTAAGGCCAATGAGCAGGTTGTAGAGGCTGGACAGTCAGTCAGAGGAGCTCCAGAACTGTAACATTGGCATGAAAATCATCATCCAAGGTGCAAATAACCATTGCATGCAAAAGAAAGAAGGAAAGTTTCCTTTGCTGGGAAGTAAAAACATTTCACTCTAAATAGGTCATGATTACCAGGTGGGGGTTGGGCATGTTTGGGTGAGGGGGGTGGAATTGCTGGTGATGGGGTATAAAAGGCCATAGCAGAGTTTTTTGGGGTGATGGAAACCTAATAACTTGAAGTAAAAATTTTAATGAATGACTTAATACACTTAATGCTAAGGTTCTAGGGAGTGTTGTTGAACAAAGAGACCTTGGAGTGCAGGTTCATAGCTCCTTGAAAGTGGAGTCACAGGTAGATAGGATAGTGAAGAAGATGTTTGGTATGCTTTTCTTTATTGGTCAGAGTATTGAGTACAGGAGTTGGGAGGTCATATTGCAGCTGTACAGGACATTGGTTAGGCCACTGTTGGAACATTGCATGCAATTCTGGTCTCCTTCCTATCAGAAAGATATTGTGAAATGTGAAAGGGTTCAGAAAAAATTTACAAGGGTGTTGCCAGGGTTGGAGGAGTTGAGCTATAGGGAGAGGTTGAATAGGCTGGGGCTGTTTTCCCTGGAGCATCAGAGGTGAGGGGTGACCTTATAGAGGTTTATAAAATCATTAGGGGCATGGACAAAGTCTTTTTCCTGGATGGGGGTATAGGTTTAGGGTGAGAGAGGAAAGATATAAAAGAGACCTAAGGGGCAACTTTTTCACGCAGAATGTGGTACGTGTATGGAATGAGCTGCCAGAGGAAGTGGTGGAGGCTAGTACAATTGCAACATTTAAAAGGTATTTGGATGGGTAAAAAACAGGAATGGTTTGGAGGAATATGGGCCAGGTGCTGGCAGGTGGGGCTAGACTGGGTTGGTATATCTGGACGGCATGGATGGGTCGGACTGAAGGGTCCTGTTTCCATGCTTTACATCTCTATGACTCTACGACTAAATAAAATGCGTAAGGTAATTCACTAAATACACTTTTTTATTATGTGAACACAGCCTTAAAAATACTCATTTTGAATATGAGAAATCTCAATTATTGAGAATAAGTGCATTTTGTGATCTACAATAGAGTTAATGAGGAATGTGAGTATAGAGTTGGGCCAGTTACTTGGCACAGCCCTTATCTCTGAAAGCGCACCTCAGTTCCCACCACAGCCCCTCATGCTGTGCACCTCAGAGAACTTATGTTTCATTAAATCACCCATGCAAATCCTTACATCCCTCACATCCCCACTTACCTCCATGAAACCCTATGCACCATCACCCCCATAAATCCAAAATATCCTTCACAGTATGCACAATATAAAGTCCTCAGAAGCCGTGCAATAACAACGGGAATTATTTTTAAATCACTGTCAGAGAATTAATTTCTTCAATCAAATAAAACCCTGTACACAAACACACTTATATTTACACTGGAAAGAGAGAAACATAGTCCAGTGAAAAGAATTCCTAATTATTTAAGTACCTATCACATCCATAAACAAATAAGAAACTATATCAAAGGCATATTTTGTTATTACTGCTTTAAAAGTTTCAATCTTGGATCAAATATGACTGCAGAGGCTAATAGGGCAATTTCAAATATTTTGGAAGCCTTATGGCACTTTCTCCACTGGAAAAGCTACCATACTGCATGATGACATTTAGGCATTGACGGTGAATGCAATGGTCAACATAGTTTGCAGGAACAGATCCCTAAGATGGATCCCAGAATTGGAAATACATTACAATACAGAATCTCATAATGACATTTCAAAGTGTCAAACAATTTTATCCATACCTTTTAGAACAGTCATGATACTTCAGGAGGGCTCTTGCATTGGTCACAAACTCTCCATGGAGGTGTATTATTTTAGGGCTTCGAAAACTCACACTAGCAAATGCAAATTGTGACTGAAAGGAAAAGGGATTTTCCCATCATTGTCAGAACACTGATCTCAGATTAGGTTTGTGTACATTTTATACTTCAGGCCTTCCCTGTCCACAAAAAGACCACACAAAAATGGATCAGGAAAGGGAAACGATTCTTTTTTCAGCAAAAAAGCTCATCAGTGTTTTGTAATCCAATTCCATCGGGAGACAAAAATTCAGCCCATGAAATCAAGGCAAAGTATAGTTTAACCCAATCCTTGTTGATATAAACCTGCTTCCAACCTGACTATTGTAGTAATTGTAACAAGGTCACCGAGGTGAATGTCATAGAACATGAGTACTTTGATTGGGCCTGTTAATCTAGTCCAATCAGGAAACCCTGGCTGACATGAGAACAGGAGTGTCAAAGATTCTGCTCACTTTGAAAGCTGGCTCTGAGTGTCACATGTACATAAGGGATGACTTGGTGATGAGATACCGGCCTCTGTGGAGTTATTTCAGTGGCAATGAGAGAAAAGCGCACTTCTGAAGAAAGTTGCTCACAACAGTCATTTTTGAGTTGGGTGTGTGAATTTCTGGCATTATGCTATTATTTTGACTCATTTGACCCTGCCATCAAAGACTGGGCCCAGTATGTGGAAAGAATGTGATATTTTTCAGGGCAGATAACATTGGGGCAGATGAAAAGCAATGTGTAATTCTTCTGACAGCTTGTGGACCCACAGCTTGTTCAGTTATTAGGAGCCTAATGTCTCCTGAGACACCAGATACCTTCCAAAGTTTGACAGATTTAGTTAAGGAATATTACGAGTCCAAGTCTCCTCTAATTCTGTGACATGATCAGTTTTACGAGGCAACTCGAGAACCAGGGAAGCTGTATCAGGATTTTTAATCAGGTTAAGATAATTGCAAGAGGCAAGTGACTTTTTTTCAACCCTTAATGAGATGTGGAGAGACTGTCTGATAGGTGGGATTAATGATGTAACCATGATGTGGAGCTTATGATCTGATACTCCACAACCACCTGATGAAGGAGCATTGCTCCGAGAGCTAGTGCTTCCAAATAAACTTGTTGGATTATAACCTGGTGTTGTGTGATTTTTAACTGATGTAACCATGCAAAAGCTCCTTTTAGCTGAAGACCAAGTGGATTTCAAAAAGGCACTACAACAGGCTTTGTCATTGGAAAATGCAACAAGTGGAACATATGAGTTGCAGGGTATTCCAATGGGAGTGGTCACCCTCACCAGGCCAACTGAGCTTGAGGAAATACCACTTGAGCGAAGGCAATTGCATAGTCATACTCAGGACATATTCTGATCACAGGGGCTTTAGGTCAACCCACAGAAAAACCCCAAAAGAAAGCCCAGTCTCAGCAAAACAGCTAACATTTTCTGCAGGATCCAGGCCAGCAAGCCATTGTAGTTGCTGCCATTATCTGGACTTGAGACAGCAAAAGAGGCCTATTGGACTGAAACTGAGTAAGAGAACTCATAGGCCAGTATACAAGAGAATGCACTCCCTGAAGAGTCCACTTACATAACATACAGAGGATTTATATGCAAAATTGGCAGGGAGGCACTCCTTCATGAAGCTAGATGTGAGCCATGCGTACTCGCAACTGCAATTAGATGAGGATTCCCAGAAGTATGCTACAATTAATACAAATAAGGGTTCATACCAATATACGACTGCCTATTGGAGCACGATCAGTATGTGCCATTTTTCAGCAGATGATTGAGAACATTTTACAAGGTCGCCATTTATCTGTTTGAAATACTAATAACAGGGAAGACCAATAAGGAGCACTTAGAGACTTTGGGCATAGTGCCTAGATATTTTTCCCAGGCAGGCATATGCCTGATAAAGAGAGAAATGTGTGTTCCAGGCACCCCAAGTGACCTACTTCAACTACAGAATCAACAAGACCAGGTTACACCCTTTAGAAGATAAAGTGATGGTGATCAAAGGTGACCTGGCTGCGATGTCTGTATCGGAGATTAGGTCGTTCTTTGAGCTGGTGAATTATTACAGAAAGTTCATACGTAACCTGGCTTTTATCCCTGCAACTTTGCATCAACTCTTTGAAGAGGATCAGCCTTGGAAATGGTCACATAACCAAGCCATATCTTTCAGGGAATTCAAGAAATAGCTATCATCCTCTAAGGCGCTGGCACACTATGATCCCAAGCAAGATCTGGTAATAACATGCAATGCCTCCCCATACAGCATCAGGATGTTAATAGCTCATAGCTGGCCCAATGGAGAGGAACGCCCATTAGCGTACACATCCTGGACTTTGGCTAATGCAGGCTGTATAGTCGCTCAGATCAAGAAGGAAAGTTTGGTGATCATATTTGGAGTCCGAATGTTCCACCAATAAATTTACGGACATAAATCTGTAATAATAATGGACCATAAAATGTTACTAGATCTACTGAAAGAAGAAAAGGGCAACAGCTTCAGGCCGAATTCAGCAACTGCTTCTAATACTAAGTGTATATAATTACAAGTTGGAACACCATCTGGGAAAATGTAGACACATTGGACCTCCTCCCGCTGGCAGATATACTAATGGTGGTGCAAGCGTTTGTGATGTTTTAAATTTTCTAGACACACTTCCAGTCACAGTTCACAATATCAGACTTTGGATGCAGAAAGATCCAGTCCTGGAAAAACAAAATCAGCTGGGGGGTTACTGGGGAAACCAAAGTGCTGTCATAACCAGAACTGAAACCTTCCAGGACCCAGAGAGACCAGGTCACAGTAGAGGATGGCGTATTATTATGAGGAGCAACAGTGACTGTCCTGAGCAAAGGTCGCTGTGAGATGCTGGCTGAACTCAACCAGGATCATACCCGGATTTCCAAAAGAAAGATGTCAGCAAGAAGTTATATACAATGGTCAGGATTGCATGCAGACATAGCCGGTGGGGTAGTGCCCAGACTGCCAACAAGGACAAAAACTACCACCAGTAGCTCATCAACAGTCATGAGAATGGCTGGGCAAATATGGGGAAGACGACTGAAAAACTATGAGCATTTACTGTAACACATAGACTCCAGGAAGTGTTGGTCACAGACAACAGGCCATTGTTTACCAGCAGGGAAAGTCAAATGGTATATATGGACAGCTCCATACTATCCATCATCCAATGGTCTGGCAGAAAGAGGAATCCAAACTTTGAAGGCAGGCTTAAGAGAAACAGCCTACAGCTTCATTCATGATACTAAACGGTCCCAGTTCCTGTTTGATTTTAAGTCCATCCCCTCATGCAACTGCAGAAATAGTTCCAGCAGAGTTGCTTTTGGGGAGAAGATTGCACATCAGGTTAAATCTGATCTTCTCAGATCTGGGGGAAGGGTGAAATGGCCTCAGAAACGTCAGTACCACACACAAGATTCCTCTTATCAAGGGAGACTGTGTACTTCAGGGCACGAAATTTGGTGTAGGAACCATGGGAATCGCCTTGTCTGGGTCAACACAAGGTTAGAGCTGAAAATGTGTTGCTGGAAAAGCGCAGCTGGTCAGGCAGCATCCAAGGAGCAGGAGAATCGACGTTTCGGGCATGAGTCCTTCTTCAGGAATGGCTCATGCCCGAAACGTCGATTCTCCTGCTCCTTGGATGCTGCCTGACCTGCTGCGCTTTTCCAGCAACACATTTTCAGCTCTGATCTCCAACATCTGCAGTCCTCACTTTCTCCTCAACACAAGGTTAGGTCCAGTGACTTATAAAGTTCAGGTGGGTGTGTTAGTCCTGAACAAGTATATTGGCCAAATGAAAGCTGCAAACTCCCAAATGGTGCAGGAGCAAAACATGCCCAGCTCCTTGACTGCATTTCTGACTGTTCTGGACTTCATGGGTTCTCCCTCTCCATCAAATGTTGAAGAAATCTCGGAATCTGAGATAGACATGGCGGATGTTGCTGCCTCAATGTCTTTACTGCCCGAAGAAGAGAAGCTCCGGGTGCGACTGAGCTACTGAGTATTACACACTGCTAGTATCTGAGGCAGAGTTGGAAGAATCTGACCCAGGAATAAAATGTCCAGGAGGAGCTACAAAATAAAGAACCAGCTTATCTCCTCGGACTCAGAGGAGCAGGATTGCAATCATGGTATCAAAGTCAGCCAGATGGACCCCACAGAATATGAGTTCCCTGATTAGGGTTGTTAATTTGGTCCAACCAGGGAGCCCTGGCTGACAGAGAAGAGCAGGCGTGTCGGGGTTTGGCTTTGCCGCTCCTCTCCCTTGTAAATTGCTGTTTCTCTGTATACAGCTGTTAATGTTTATTGTCTGTAAACTGTACTTATTAATAAAATAAAAAAAGGAGACTTGCTGCCCTTTTTCCCCATTAAAAAAAAGGAGTGTCAGACATCCTGTTCACTCTGAGAGACCTGGATCAATGTCAACAACTCTCCACATGTAAATAAAGGGTGACTTGGTAACAGGATACTGACCTCTGTGGAGTTATTTAAATTATGATCCTTTGATTATTCAAATTTGTTGACGTCAACCCATCTCTTAAAAAAAATTGCTGTTTCCCTGTTCTTTCCAATCATCATTCCACCTTTACTCTTGTATTTCTTTAAAGGCAGAGAACATTTTGATTGCTTTGAATATCTCATTACTTTGATGTACTCCACTTCATTTTTTTACTGAAACTACATCGGTCACTGTCACAAACAGCTACCTATGTGATTGTGGCCATTGTTTTTTGTCCTTAGCCAGAGTTTTTTTTTTGGTCAACACCACGGATCTCATCATCTTCCACAAATATGTCCTCTTCCACAGTCCCTCACTCTCACACTGCTCTTCCATGGTTACATTCCTGCCTATCATACCATAGTTACTACACTATCCTTGTGATTAATCCTGTCTTGACCATGCCTCTTCTTTAACTCAGGATTTCATCCTTTTCATTGTTTATTTGTAAGTTCCTTGGCAGAAGCATCTGTAAGCAGTGGGCAAGCATTTATACAGTTAGCTAGAGACTTGTGGGCTCAAGCACCATTGCATGATCTTATTGCACAATTTAAGTTAACATTATAATACAGCAATGATGAATTCCCTATTGTTGGAACTGTTGCTTTCAGATGAAATGTTTGTTTGCATTTAGTAATTTTATGGTAGCATTTGATCAAAAGCTGAATTCAATGTTCTCTCAACCAACATAATCAAAAATAAATTAAATGGTCATTCATCTCAATGATGCTTATGAGATCATACTTTGGACCACATTTTTGCAGTACTGGCTCTTGGATGCATGATTGTGAGTTATGTCATCGAGCTTATTAAAAAGTATAATTAATAGTTGTTGCCCAACACAAATCTTAGCAGAATGTTACCATCCTGCCCATTATAACTTCTACCCATTTCTTGCTATCAGCTCATCCACTAACCAGGTTATTAACATTTTTAATCAACCTGTTGGTGCAGGTGGGATTTGTACCCAAAATTAGAGTGGTGCTGGAAATGCATAACAGGTCAAGCCTCATGATTTTTCCTGCTCCTTGGATGCTGCCTGACCTGCTGTGCATTTCCAGCACCACTTAATCTTCAGCACTTGCAGACTTCACTTTCGCTTAGCGGATTTGAACCCAAGCCTCCGAAGCTCAAATAAGGGATATACCACTGTACCACTAGTGTCTTAACAAGTTTATTGAGATATTTTTTCCAACCAACCTTTTCAGAGATATTATTACACATCTCTGAAGTAGGAGAGATTTGAACCTTGGGTCTCCTGGTCTAGAGGCAGGGTCGTTACCATTGTACCACAAGTGTCTTAATCAGGTAATTGTTTTTTTTAATCAATCTGTTCAGAGATGTTATTACACACTCCTCTGGAGCAGGTGGGACTTGAACCCAGGTTTTCTGGCTCAGAGATGGGCATTCTACCACTGCATTACAAGAGGTCCTTAACCAGGTCACTGATTTCTCATAATTCTATGCACTTCAGCTCTAACTAATACAGTTTCTTGTGAAGGCATTTATTGAATTCCTAGTGGACGTCCATGCAAATAACATCCAGAGACAATCCTCTGTGCATCCCTTTAATAACTTATTCGAAATACTCAATTTCATTAGGAGGTTCTTTCACAATTTCTGGGAGGAAAGTGTGTAGTCAGAAGCTTCTCAATGTATCTGTAACTAGGTAGGGTCCAGCTGAAGATAGTTGATGAGTGTGGTAAGCATTTCAGGATAATAATTGGTTTGTCAAAGAGCTGAGGATGTTAGCTGGAGAGGTGGAGTAATTGAAGGTATTCAATAATCACTTCTTTGCAAAGTAACAGTACAAAGTGACAATCAAAGGGTTTTATTGTGAAATAATGTCACATTTTCTGATAATGTTATAAAATGTCCAACAGTTGGAGATGGTTTTCTTTTTTAATTGTTATTAGTTTTGTTCTTTTATTAAAATAAAATTTAATAATATTGACCAAATATTGATTTAAACAAAAATATATTTCAAATTTTGAAGAGTAGGTAGTTCAGAACATATTCAACTTAATGTGTATAAATTCAAGATTTTCAATGGAATGTAGAAACATCATGATGTTTTTGTGCTTGATATTCTGTCTACAGATTTCCAAAAGTCGTTTTGCAAAATGCCACATACGTTTTGCAAAACTGAAGCCCAAAGAAAAGCAACAATGGCAGCCTTGGATATAGAATTAAATAAGGGACAGAAAGTATAGTTTAGTTGTGAACAATTAGTTTTCAAGAATGCAAGTGGGAATACATCCCCAGGGTCAGTATTAGAAACAGTAATGATCAGGACTTGTGCAACACAGTATAATTTCAAAATCTTCAATTATCACTAAATTCACAAATTTAGTAGCAAGTGTGGAGAATAAAAATTTAATTCAGGAGAACATAAGCACACTGGTCAAATGGGTAGGCAAGGCAAATGCCATATAAAGAACTATGAATTGATATATTTTGTTTGCAAAAGTGAGAAGCAATATTAACTAAATAGCACAATTTTAAAGGTTGTGCAGAAGTGGAGAGATCTTTGAAAGTGACAGAATAAGTCAAGATAGCTTTTGCTTCTGAAATATATATCTGAAGCTATATTTTGTCTTGAAGCTATCCTTGACTTATTAAAAGGAAAAGAGTACAAAGCAAGGAAGTTATGCTGAACATTCTTCAAGAGAAAAAAACACTCGTCAGACCTCATCTGAGTCTGGTCACCACACCTCAAGAAAGATACTGAGGTTTTAATGAGAAGAGACACAGAAATACAGAAGACATGGAACTGGGGAGGACAATTTTCAATTGTGTGGAAAGACTAGTGAAGGCTTTTGTTTTCTCCTTTGAATAGCAAAGATTGAGAGGATTGATTGAAGCATGCAAATTAATGAATAATTTTGAAAGAGGTAAAAAAGATAAATTGTTCAGAGATGGTTCAGTACCTACAGGACATACAGAAAAGTGATTGCCTAAGACCAAGCATGAGGAATCAGTTAATACATAGCAACTTGTTTGATCTGGAATACATGCCTCAAATGGTGGAGTGGTTTCAAGAGTAGCTTTCTAAAGGACATTGGCTAAATAAATGAAGGAGGAAAATTATAGAAGAGCAGAGGACTGGGACTATTTTGGATATCTTTATTATAGGGTCAGCACTGGCAATGATGGGCTGAATTGCTTCCTCTTACAGTATTGTTCTATGATTCTGCAGAACAGTAACTTTGCTTTGAGATGTCCTGAGTGCTATGCAAGGCACCACATAAGCCTTTCATTCTCACTGACATTCACAGTGTTGCCTCTCAACTCAAATCTGTCACCACCTAGTTGTGATTTTCAGCCACAACTCCTTTGCGAAACTGAAGTCATCAACTTATGTTCCCACAAACACTGAAGAACCTTTAGCTCTTGGACCCAATAAGCTCAGCACCTTCACTTGTCAGTTATCTACCTGTAACAGACTGTTTGAAACCCCTCATATTCTTTTACTTTCAAACCTTCTTTACTGATCTGGACTTTATTCATTCTTTAATACACTGCCATTTTTTTAATAATGAACTGTGAGATTTATTGTGGGCACTTGTTTGTCAAAGTTACTAATCAAACAAGCTTACAATAGAAGGCCATTCAGTATGTGATGTCTCATCCAATACTGAGTATTATCTAATTTGATCGCATCGCTGCCTCGCCCCGCCCTCTCAGTAGCCTGCAAATTGGTCCTCTCTAAATAGATATCCAACTGCCGTCTAAAAGTTTCGACCGAACCTGCGCCCATCATCCCTTCAGTTGGCATAACAACCCTCAGAGTGGAAAAAGTCTCAGCTCTCTTTCAGTTCTTTGGTTGATTTTAAACATCACTGATCCACTTGCCAGAGGAATCAGGATCTCCTCCTCCACTCCATCGAGACCCCCACCCCATAACTTAATTCTGAACACCTCTATTCAATCTCCGTTTCACCCGAGTGACCAGGTCGCCTTCTGAGAGCAGGGCTGCTCTCGGGGCACTGGCGATACAATGTGGACTCTGGCACACACTGGGAATGGCATTCCAGCCAGACCAAAACAAGACCGCAAAACTCGAGTGGGTTGGCTTTCCTTCCCACCACAGCCCGATGTGTAAAGAACTCCATCCAAGTACAAGACACGGAAGGAAAACCTCATGCCCAGTGACTCGCCTCGAATAGACAGATGCCCATTTGGTGGGGCGTTCCAGCAGTGGTGGTGGTGGTGATGGAGTTGGTGGTGGGGGGGGAGAGAAACAATACGGGAACGCGCGTCCATGCTCGTGGTCACGAGCGCGCGCTCCCCCCACACCGCGATCGGCGGGCACGCGCCACCCCGCAACATGGAATCCTGGCGTGCACGCGCGCCGAGGCAGCGCGCTCCCAGTTAAAAAAAAAGAGAAAACCCACAAGAAGTTCCGACATTGTCCCCCGGGTTCGAACCTCTCACCTTCCTTCATTAACATACAAAGCGCCGACTTCCTCCTTCAACTCGCCGACATGCACAATGTAACAATTGCAAACGCTGCAACATTGTTTCTCCAGCTCGGCAGCAAGATGAGCTTGCGGTATCACTGAGGCAAAATGGCGACATTTTAAAGAAGCAGGAGAACTCAGAGCTGGCCGCGTAAAAAAGAGGCAGAAAAACATTTTACATCGCCTGAAGTTGTCCCGATCGATCGACAATCGGAAGAGTAAAAGCAAAGGAAAAGATGGAAAATACGAGGCGGCTGCCAAAGGGAAGTGAGGCCCTGACAGAGTCGGGCGTCTTACCTTAAATTTCTGGTTAGATTATTATCTTCAGGGCCTTACAGTAGACTCTATTCCTGGGTCATGCGCGATCCCACTTGTCCTTTGACAGTTGTACAGTGAGGAGGTAAGTTTCAACTCTCGCGTTACTATTTAATGCTGCACGATTTTCAAGTTCCAGCACAAGCAGCAAATCTGCATTTCCAACGCTGCAAATGTCTGCTTCGTGCCTGCCAAAAACAGACGACAGATTACATACTTCCATCCGAATATCATTGCATAAATAGGATCCGCAGCCCAAGTGGAAACTACAGAAGAACTGCCCCCGCCTTCTTCACAAATGTAACTTCGTGTTTATGCAATACTATCTGCAGCTGCTTTTACATTGTCCAAACTCGACTAAAACTATTTGTTTTTCCAAAAAACAACACCGTTGCTTGAAGAACATGGCCCCGAGTATCTCAGAATATTTTACAATAAAACTTGCGCTGAGATTCGAAAACGCATATTGACAACTCCTGATCAGCCCAATTTATGTCCAAGATAAAGTAGAAAAATCTCTTCGGGACGGAATGTTCTTTGTAGTTTCACGTTTCCTTGTTTAATCTGAGCAACTACTTTTGAAAATCATGTTTTGATTTGAACTGAAAGACAACGTGAAAGACTTTCAGCAGTTTGAAAGTTAACGTGCCATATGCTACATAATATGAACCACGAAGTAATATCCTGGCCTGAAAACGGTGCAGTTTGCTCTACATCTAGTCAGTTATTAGCATTCCAATTGTGTTGAAATGGTCTTGGAATAAATTAATGTGTAACTAATGTATGATTTATTTTTTATGATCTGTATACAAGTTTTCCTGTCGAGATAGAGTAAGTATTATTCATTCGCAAAGTAGAGAACAATCCAGATAGTCATTGGGAAACAAGTTGTAATTTACAAAACGATTTTAACAAAAATTAAATATCCTAGTTTGGGATGCAGCAAAATTGCGGGGAAAAATGTGCGAAGTTATTTTTAAGTATAAAGATGCATATACAGGCAAGACAAGAACAGACGAATTAATTGAAGTTTCCTAACTGACAGAACGGCAGTGATGACAAAAGAAGGAACAAGTTCCTTCACAGCCTAAGTATTTTTTTGGGTAGAAGCAAAATCCAAGGGCACGAAGTTAGGCGTCATTTTGGTAGGATGACAGATCGTTCCTATTACTGGAGCAATTCGCTGCTCACAATACTTCCAAAAGCACGCAGTTGGATTCAAACACACGTACGGAATGTATTACACAAATGCGGAATGCTTCCTCCCTCGACCTTAAGCCTAAGATAATGTGTTGACAAACTGAAGGGTTTTTATTTTGTTGACTGAGGGTTTTACGTGTTGTTCAGGAGTGTGGCAGATGAGACTTTTCATCACTTGCGCTTTTCGCTTTAGTATAATAAACAACTGTGTGAAAGTGAAATTTAAAATGTTAAAGTGATCCAGAACGGAAAGTGGGTAAATAAGTCATAAAAGGAAAAATAATATTCGTGCTGGAACTCTGAATCAATAATAGATTATGCTGGAAGTATTAATCAGGTCTGACGCATCTGTGGAGAGGAAGACGGTTTGGTCCGAACTGAGAATGATTAAAACTCAAATCATCACCTATATTTCAACCAACACGTAAAGTGAAACATTAAAACCAAGAGAATGAAGGAAACGAGTACGAGATAAATTAAAATAAATAAAGTGTACCTTTGGTGAAAAGTCTCCAATACAACAAGACAGGATGAGTGAAATTCTTGCAATATTGTGCACATTGTCCTGGATCAAGTTTGGTCTTCAGCTGAAAAGGTGGGAGAGGGGGTGTGCATTTGGACAAGGTCAGACAAAGCAAATCAGGTCTCCCAAATTAAAGTCCTACATTGTAATTTGTTTCGATTTATTATTGTCACATACTGAGACACAGTGAAAAGTTTTGGTTTGTATGCTAACCAGACAAATCGTACCTTACATAAGTACATCAAAGTAGATTTAAGGGCGGCACGGTGGCACAGTGGTTAGCACTGCTGCCTCACAGCGCCAGAGACCTGGGTTCAATTCCCGACTCAGGTGACTGACTGTGTGGAGTTTGCACATTCTCCCCGTGTCTGCGTGGGTTTCCTCCGGGTGCTCCGGTTTCCTCCCACAGTCCAAAGATGTGCAGGTCAGGTGAATTGGCCATGCTAAATTGCCTGTAGTGTTAAGTAAAAGGGTAAATGTAGGGGAATGGGTGGGTTGCGCTTCGGAGGGTCGGTGTGGACTTGTTGGGCCGAAGGGCCTGTTTCCACACTGTAAGTAATCTAATCTAATCTAATCTACATCAAAGTAATAGAATAGGAAACAGAATATAATGTTACAGATACAGAGAATTTGTAAAGATCAACTCTAATATATGAGAAGACCATTTATAAGTCTAATAACAGCTGTTCTTAAATATGTTGGTATGTGCTTTCAAACTTTTGTATCTTCTGCCTGATGGAAGAGACAATAAGGAGTGGGATGGGTCCTTGATTATGTCGGCTGCTTTCCCAAGGCAGTGGTAAGTGTAGCCAGAGCCAATGGAAGGAAGGTTGGTTTTCATGTTGGACTAGGCTGTACTCACAACTCTCTAATTTCTTGCAGTCTTGGGCAGAGCAGTTGTGATAAATCCAGGTAGGAAGCTTTCTATGGTGCATCTACAAAAGAAATTGGTAAGAGGCATTGGTGTGCTTTCTCGTCTGTAGTGTCAACCTGGATGAACCAGAATAGATCAATTTACTCTTGGGAATTTGAAGTTCTCGACCACCGCTACCTTAGCATTAATGATACAGATAGGGACTTGTCCTCCATTCTGCTTCCTGAAGTCAATGAACAGCTCCTTCATTTTGCTGACATTGAGGGTGTTTTTTTTATTGAATAGATATTTTTATTGAAAATTTAACATGTTTTTATAAGCTTACAAATAAAAAAATACACAAGTACAAGCACTAATATACAATTAAATCTTAAATAAATAATAGCCAAAATCTGTCAAACAAAAAGAAGAGATACAGAAAGAAAAAGACAAAACTCAACTAACTACTAATCTAACCTATAACTAACCAGAGTGTATGATCAAATATCTTACATTACTCAAGAGAAAAAAAACATAGTAATTAAATAGTCAAGTACATGCTCAGAATGAATTAACATCAAATCATAATAAAACCTGTATTCATGCGGGATTCCTCCCCATTGGGCCCTGGACCAGCCAGAACCATTACCTCAGCTAGGTGAAAGCCCTTGACAAAATGGCTGTAATATCTATCTATGTAATTCAAGAAGGGCTGCCATATTTTATAGAATAATTCAGTTTTTTTGGTGCACCATATTTGTAAGGAAGTCAAGGGGAATACATTCCATGATTAATCTGTGCCAATTTGGAAGTCCTAGAGGGCCCTCAGCCACCCAGTTTATTAAGATATTTTTCCTTGCACAAAAGGAGAGAATGGAAAATAATTTCCTCCTGTGCACATCCAGAGAAGGTAAGCTCGAGAAACCCAGGAGAAGAGATACTGAACTGTGTAATAAATGATAAAGAGTGCTGACCGAGGATCTAATTTCAGTTCCCAAGATTTCTGTCAAGGTATTTGCTACTTTGGTCCAGTATTTGCGGATCTTATGGCATGTCCATAAGCAATGTGTAAGAGTGCCCACCCCTGTTTTACATTTGGGACACATTGGAGGTGCTCCTGCCCTAAATTTTGCCAATTGTTCTGGTACTATATGAGCCCGATGGAGTACCTTTAACTGAATGGCCTGGGTTCTGTTACAAATGGAGATTTTTTTGGCATTTTCCCAGATGTCATCCCACATTTCTGTAGAAATTTCCAGCCCCAATTTCTGATCCCATGTTCTAAGCAGATGGTCCATGTCTTCCGACACTTCATTGTGTAATAAATGATAAAGAGTGCTGACCGAGGATACACCCATTGGCCACAACACTCTACGTTCTCTATCTGATTTATAAAGGCTATCTAATAGCGTAGTCTTCTTCTGTATATAGTCTCGAATTTGGAAGTATCAAAAGAGGTCTCCATTAGGTAGTCCAAATTTCTGGTGCAGCTGTTCAAAAGACATCAGGACCAACAGATCCCCTAAACAGGAGATACTTCTGGACCCCCAGGATTTGAATGTGGCATCTGTGAGCCCTGGTTGAAAACCCCATTCCCCCACTATAGGAGTATAGGAGGATGTTTTATGTGAATTACCCTCGTTTTGCTGCATTATATTCCAGGCTTTAATAGTGTTTAATACTATAGAGTTTTTACAGTGGTCCATAATGATTTTCATCTTATCTCAAAAATAAGAGATTAATAAGAGGGCACTTTACTTGAGAAGCCTCGATGTCCAGCCAGATTGATTGCGGGTCAGACGAGACCCAATCAGCTATGTAGCTTAACAGGGAACTCAGTTGATACTTCCTAAAGTCTGGAAAATCCAGCCCTCCCCTTGCCTGTGGAAGCTGTAGCTTCCTTAACTTAATGAGGGACTGTTTATGATTCCAGATGAAAGAACCCAGCCAACCATACAATTTGTGCAGTGCCGGCCTCGGCAGCATCACCGGAAGCATTCTTATAGGGTATAAGAGACGGGGCAAGACATTCATTTTAATTAGAGCTATTCTACCTAGCCAGGAAATTGGAAGATCCCCCCAACATTGAAGGTCCTGCCTTATCCTTTCCAGTTGATGCACAAAATTGACCTTGTATAGCTGGCCAAATACTGGGGTGATAAAAATGCCTAACTATAAAAAACCCTCCAGAGACCATCGAAAGGGAAAGTGAGATCCGTCCAATAAGTGGGACATACTAGCGAGGCCACCCATCGGCATGGCCTCCGATTTTGAGAAATTAATTTTGTAGCCTGAGAATGCACTAAATATATTAATAACTTGGATTAAGCGAGGCACTGACATCAGAGGATTACTAAGAAAAAGGAGAACATTATCTGCATAAATGGTAATTTTATGTTTACTTGTACCAACCCTCGGGGCCATTATGTTAGAGTCAGCCCATATAGCTTCCACTAGTGGCTCAATTATTAGTGTGAATAGTAACGGTGAGAGAGGACATCCCTGATGGCACCCTCTACCTACACTGAAGCTATCTGAGCCTAATCCATTGGTGGTCACAACTGCTTTGGGATCATTATACAATATTGAGACCCATTTATCAAATACCTTTCCAATGCCAAACCTTTCCAATATATAGAACAGGTATGACCATTCAACCCTGTTGAATGCCTTTTCCGCGTCCAATGAGACTGATATTCGCAGTATTTTTTTCCTGATGACAGACTTGAATCACATTCTAATATTATTAGATGATCTACGGCCCTTGATAAATCCCACCTGATCCTCTTTTATGATATATGGCAATACCTTCTCCAGCCTCAATGCTAATATTTTAGAAAGAATTTTAAAATCTACATTTAGCAAGGACATTGGTCTGTATGATGCGCAATCTTCTGGGTCCTTTCCTTTTTTGAGAATAAGGGAGATATTCGCATCTTTCAGTGAAGGCAGGAGGCAGCCCTGACTATATGAGTAATTGTACATGTCCATAAGTGGACCAGCTAATACTCCTATAAACTCTTCGTAGAATTCAACCTGAAATCCATCTGGGCCAGGTACCATACCGCACTGAAGCTGCCTGATTGCGTCAAGTATTTCCTGGGTTGTAAGGGGAGCATTCAGGACCGATAACTGTTCCGGAGTTTGGTCTGGAAAGGCCAGGCTTTTAAAAAAGGACTTCATCCTCCTAAGTCAATCATCACGATCCTGCGATTTATGCAAATCAGAATAAAACTTTCTGACGATTGTGTTGATCCTTTTATGATCGTGAGTCAGAGTACCAGCACTTTCCCTGATGGACGTGATAGCTTGAGGGACCTTCTTTTTCCTTGGGAGAAATGCTAAGTATCTAGCAGGTTTATCGCTAAATTCATATAATCTTTGCTTTGCAAATCATATTTCCCTCTTTGCCATTTGGGTAAGCGTGGTATTCAGGGCTGTCCTAAGGGCCGTAATCCTTTGTAATTTAGCTATAGGAGGTCTATCAACATACGCTGTTTCAGCTGCTTTTAAGTGAGCCTCAAGTAGACACTGTTGTTCTCCCTTTAGTTTTTTTCTGGGTTGCCGAGTATAAAATGATCAGACCTCACACATAAGCCTTAATGGTCTCCTACATCATTGACGGGTTACTAGCCATACCTGAATTAATTTCATAAAAAGTTTTAAATTCTTGAGAAAAATATTTTACAAATTTACTATCCTTCATTAAGAAGGAATCCATACGCCAATGTCGGGGGATGCCTCATTATTCTTAGCCTTGATTGATGGTATTAGTAATAACATTAGCAAATTTGCTGACGATACTAAGCTGGGTGGCAGGGTGAAATGTGAGGAGGATGTTAGGAGATTACAGGGTGACCTGGACAGGTTAGGTGAGTGGTCAGATGCATGGCAGATGCAGTTTAATGTGGATATATGTATGGTTATCCACTTTGGTGGCAAGAACAGAAAGGCAGATTACTACCGAAATGGAATCAATTTAGGTAAAGGGGCAGTACAAACAGATCTGGGTGTTCTTGTGTATCAGTCAATGAAGGTAAGCATGCAGGTACAGCAGGTAGTGAAGAAGGCTAATAGCATGCTGGGGATCTGATTGAGGCATATAAGATTATTAAAGGATTGGGCACTATGGAGGCAGGAAACATGTTTCCGCTGATGGGTGAGTCCCAAACCAGAGGACACAGCTTAAAAATACGGGATAGACCATTTAGGACAGAGATGAGGACAAACTTCTTCACCCAGAGAGTGGCGGCTGTGTGGAATGCTCTGCCCCAGAGGGCAGTGGAGGTCCAGTCTCTGGATTCATTTAAGAAAGAGTTGGATAGAGCTCTCAAGGATAGTGGAATCAAGGGTTATGGAGATAAGGCAGGAACAGGATACTGATTAAGGATGATCAGCCATGATCATATTGAATGGTGGTGCAGGCTCGAAGGGCAGAATGGCCCACTCCTGCACCTATTGTCTATTGTCTATTGATTTCCATATACACAGCAGCATAATCAGAAATTATTATATTACCTATTTTGCAGGATGATATGGAATTCAAAGGTTGAGGGGGCAAAAAACCTATCAATTCTAGTGTGACATTTATGTGAATTAGAGTAAAAAGAGAAATCTCTGCCATGCGGGAGAAGGCAACTCCACACATCTACTAATCCTAACTCTTTATTCAAATCTGCCAATTGTCTGGATCTGGGGGATACACCCACTGTACTCTTGGATATCCTGTCTATCTCCGGGTCCATAATGCAAGTAAAGTCTCTCCCTATAATTGTATGATGAGCCCTGAGAGCCATCAGTTTGGAGAAGACTCCCATTATAAATTTGAAAGGATGTGCCGGTGGACAATACAGATTTAAAATCCCATATTCCTCTCCATTTATAAGGGCTTTAATCAGTATATATCGTCCAGATTCATCTTTTATCTGACTTAGGATTCTGAAAGGGAGATTCTTGTGAATAAGAATGACTACTCCCCTACTTTTTGAACTGAAAGAAGAAAAGAAGGCCTGATCAAATCCATCCTGTTATATTTTCAAGTGTTCTTTATCCAGTAAATGTGTCTCCTGTAGGAGAGCTATATCAACACTTTCTTGTTTGAGGTTTGACTGGTGAATTACTCCCCTTGACATTCCAGGTGCACCATTTAATCGAATGACTAACCATAATCATCCAGGCAAGTCCGAGACCCCCCGGGAGGAGAAACCCCATCCAAAACACCCTGAGCATAGACCATAGAAAATTCACAAAAGTAGAGATTCTTTAATACACTCACACCAATATAATAAAATACTATTTCTAAATAGAAAAAATATAAAACATATTTAAACAGAGATTTTCCCCCTTGTTTCCAGGGGGCATCACTTCCTTTCTGAAAACCCAAGATATCCTCTCACAACCAGTGCCCCACCTTCGACCCAGGCACCCCATAATAAAATAAAGAAAATTCAAGTGTACTATAAAGCTAAAGTTAACCGTGAGTACCCTACCCCCACCCACACCAACACCTACATATATTTGGTAATGTTAGTACCACGTATAAAGATATAAAACTATAAAATTACAGTCTCAGCAGGTAATAGTTTAGTATAGTAACACAAAATAATAGGGGGAAACAACCCGGCTCTAAGAGAAAGAGATAAGGTGAGACAAGGCAGACACCAGTCCTCACCTGAATCAACTAAACCACCTGGCCTATATATATTAAAAAAAAGGAAAATTGCAAAGTGGAGAACAAATAAGCCCCCCTCCCTACCCCCCAGAGATAACATTAAGCAATAAAGGTAATAAGAGAAAAAAAACGATAAACCGGGAAAGGGGGGTGGGGGCAGAACAACATTATTCACCACACGAATTAACTTTTACAATTTATTTAAGAGAGTCCAAAAATTCCTTGGCCTTCTCCGGCGATCCGAAGTTATAGATGGACCCTTTGTGGCTAAAATGTAGCGTCGCTGGGTAGTGCAGGGAGTATTGAATGTTTAAATCCCTAAAACGCTTCTTCATTTCATCAAACGTCTTCCTCTTGTGGACAAGCTGGGGAAAAATCCTGAAACAGCATAATCTTGGATCCTTTGTGAGTCATGGCTTGGAGATCTTTCCCGATATTTCTGGAGGCTTCCAGAAGCATTTGCTTCTCTCCATAGCACTGCAGTTGGAACAGGACCGGGTAGGGGCACTGGTCCGACACGGGTCTGCATATTGCAACCCGGTGAGCCCACTCTACCCGCACCTGGCCTGACCCAGACTCCAGTTTCAACATCTGAGGGAGCCACTGCTCCAGAAACACTGCAAGCTGGCCTTCCTCTTCCCGTTCGGGAAGGCCCAGCAAACAAATTTTTTTTTTACGGGAATCGAGCTCGTCGATGTGATCTTCTAAAGCCCAGACTCGCTGTTCGACAGTCCGGACCTAACCCGCAGCCGATTCTGCAGTAGCCTCAGAGGTCGTGGCCTTTAGATCCACCCCCTCCGACTCGATGTTCATTTTTTTATGTCTCGGTTGTGCTTTTGCAGTGCAACCGACAATGATTCCCACCTGCCCCTGGACTCTTTTATCAAGGCAGTGATCTTCTCTTCAAGCTTGGAAATCACTGCAACAAGGCTCGCCACCGTAGGTAAGTCCCCCGGGGCAGCTGTGGATGCCTCTGCTGCAGCTGGGAGGGTGGGGGAGGGGTTCCTGTGTGCTGCGAGCTGCGGGTATTCTTTCCCTTAGTCATTTTAACAGAGCACCAAACTACTCAAGTTTGGTGCAAAATGACTAGCCGTATTAAATAAAAGTTATTTTAAATGATTTGGCAGGTGTGGTGGAGGCGGGCAGCCCACTCTGCCTGAGTCTTGGGCAGAGCACTACAGACTCAGACTTGCTGGGTCGCCGCCATCTTGGATCTCCAAGGGAGAGATTGTTGACTTTGCATCACGCACTGAGGTGTCTGTCTCTTTCCTGTATTCTGTCTTGTTGTTGTTTGAGATCCGATCCACTATGATGGTGTCATCAGCGGATTTGTAAATGGAGTTAGAGTTGAATTTGGCCACATAATCATGAGTTATAAGAAATATAGAAATTAGCTCTATTTCTATGATAAATTCTTGATTTAGTTTATAATGGAAACTGTCTTTGTAAATGTTTGTAACAACAATATCCTTTGCAATTTGTTGGTTCTCCAGATTTGCCACTACAATTACAGCAAGTTTCTTTGTGTAGGTTCTTTTAATAATTTGATCATAGAACTTCATAAAAGTGTAATGTCGATATGGAGTGTAAATTAACATTATATTTTAATGTATACAACACAAATGAGAAAGATGTTACATATTGGCAGTCAGAATCACATTATAGAAATGCTGTTGAGGCTTGACACTGCTAAAGGTCCAGTAATGATTATCATTCCATTTTCTTTATTAAGCCACAAGTTGATGATCCCCACATCAATATGAAAACTGTGGTTTCAAATTGGCTGCCTTATTAAGTCTCCCTTTAATTCCACAGTGAGAAGTTGCTGACATTACCAATCAGGCAACAGATTTTTTTTTTGTTGTTGTGGAATGTTAGATCCACCTGACTTTGGCAGTGAGATGTCCAATAATGCAAGGACCTCAAAGCCAAGAAACATAGTGGCTGCTGTTGAACTTAGCTTATCTCCTTCTCACTTGGGTGGCCTGCCAATCATTCCAGTTAGCTTGGGTAGCTAAAGCTAACAGATGCTGACAAAACCTGCCTCTTAGACTGCTAATGTCAAAACAACAAATTAAAATTCAATCAACCCTCCTGTGCACATCAGGAGTCTGTACTCCAAGCTTCTCCAGGCAGCTGGCAGCAGGCCAGATGCAAACATCAGGTGACTGGTTTGCAAATTAGTAATGATAAATCTCAGATTAATCAAGTTCTTACTGCATTGGCCCACAACTTGGTGCTAAATTAACAGTCTTGTTTTTTAAGCCTACAGAATTTCTTCACTGAGACCTAAAAATATCTTATTGTTCTAATGCCGATATTCAGCCCAGGTTTGCAGTTTGACACATTGTTGCAACAGGATATAAGAAACATTTTTTTTTTAGATTAGATTACTTACAGTGTGGAAACAGGCCCTTCGGCCCAACAAGTCCATACCGCCCTGCCGAAGCGCAACCCACCCATACCCCTATATCTACCCCTTACCTAACACTATGGGCAATTTAGCATGGCCAATTCACCTGACCTGCACATCTTTGGACTGTGGGAGGAAACCGGAGCACCCGGAGGAAACCCACGCAGACACGGGGAGAACGTGCAAACTCCACACAGACAGTTGCCCGAGGTGGGAATTGAACCCGGGTCTCTGGCGCTGTGAGGCAGCAGCACTAACCACTGTGCCACCATGCCTCCCTAAACCATGCTATCATAGTTCAAAGACAGTTAAAATCAAGTCTTCCATTTCCCAGTAATAAGATCTTTCAGCTTGATGAGGACTAAAAATTCTAAAAACCTCTTAAACAATGATTTCTTAACTTTTTTATTTTCTTGTGGAGTAGATATTTTTGATGACACAATGAATAATGCTCACACTGGGGCATCTTAGTCTAGAGAAGGTTTAGGATAGGTGAGTTCACATCAATCACAATTTGGGCTACAAACGTCCAGCTGTGTAGCACCTATATTTTGTTCTTTTGAAAACAATCTTTATTCATAAAAATTTATGAAACTTCATTACGAAACTATTCAAATCTGGCATTATAAAAAGTGCAACACAGTTTGAATTATAACTGTAGTTTGAATTATTTCAACACATGAAATGAAATCTGACTTTCCTCACTACACTAGTAATCACAGTCAGGCAGCATCCGAGGAGCAGGAGAATCGACGTTACGGGCATAAGCCCTTCATCATTCCTGATCCATTCCCTTCATCCAGCACCCACTGGATCCCATTTCCATTTGGGCTGTCCATGATTGACTCAGCCAACTTTACTTTGAATGAATACAACAGAAGATTTTCAGTTCAATAATAATCATAGACCTTTCCATTCCTTTGATACTGTAACAGTCCTGTTGGCAACAATGCACATATAAAACTCCCCATATAACAAATTAACCAAATCGATAGCTCGATGAATTTAATTTGACTTCAACTCCCAGTCTGCAATATCTAATAGCTCCAGGAAGAAACAATCATACACCTGAGCTTAAATGCCTCCAGCTTTAAAGAACCAGTTTATGGTTTTATCCAAACACTTATTGTCCAGCATGATCACTAACTTCTTACTCTAAGGTTAATCTAATGTTAACAAATTTAATTTGATTTCACTTGCCTTAAACGCCCCAGCTTCAAATAACTCCTTCAGAGTTTTATCCAATCATTTTTGACATGGAAATATTACTAACTCCTCAGTCGAAAGTAATCTAGTATTAACGCATCTAACTAGATTTTACCGTTTCTCAGGAGCAATTTTACTCATGAATATCTTCTATGGAACTGAAAGTAAAACTGAATAAATCTCTCTTTCTCTGTCTCTCTCTGTCTCTCAGTTATGGGTGATTCCCTTGAGCTTTGAAAAAAAATCCACGAATTTTCAACACAACCTTGAGGCAAAATTAGCTTGCTAGGTTGTCAACCCTTTCAACGTAAACAAAACTTATTAACTTTGAAAACTAACTTTCAAAAACATTTTTTTTTAAATCACCATGGGTAATAAATTAAAAGACGCAAGTTAATTACTAATATTCCCAGACACACAAAAAAACTTCATATGTCACTAATTTAAAATCCAAACTCAAAAGTCTAGGCTAGTATGCAATGTAGTATTAAGGGACTTTTGCACTGTTGAAGGTGCTGTCTTTTAGGTGAGATGATAAAAACTGATGTTTCATTTGTTTGCAAAAGATCTGGTTGCACAGATTCCATGGCAGCATTTTGAAGAAGTGTCCTGATCAATATTTATCCCTCAAACTACTTCACAAAAAACAGTTTTGGTCATCATCACATTGCTGATTGCAGGGGTTTGCTGAGCACAATTTGGCTGTCATCTTTCCAATATTAAACAAATAATTACACATCAAAAGTACTTAATTGACTGCAAAGTACTTTGTTACAACTGATGGTTGCGAAAAGTGCAATTTTATTTACGATCTCTGATTTTCTTTTCCACTTAAGATAAAACTTCTATATTTTGGACTTGTCTTCACAGCAGAGGTCTGTGATACAGAAGGTATTTTAATTTCTCTTTACAATCCTTAATACATTTTGTCAGCTTTATGAATAATTTTGAAACAACACTACATATTAAAGTTTGGCAGACTTTCAACTTTTTACAGAATTACCATGTTTTGCCAGCCATAATATTGTCTACTAATGAACTTCCACGTGATAAACTTACCAATGCTGTTTGTAACAGTCATAAATCATTCAGTGTGAACACTGGCAGGCAACTGCAACATGGGCACCACTGCGTTTCATAAGAAAAATCGTTGTTAGTAGTTCCCTCAGTTATCCTAACGATACTAAGTCTATCCCAGAAACGTAAAGCTGTTATGTGGTGGTTAGTTAAGTGCATGCAGTTACATGCATTTTCTTTGTAACACATTTCTCAATACAAGTTTTGACACACCTTCAACTAAATGGCTACAATTTCATGTTTATATGCAGCAGCAACACTGCATATTAACCATGAAGGTAGTATTAGAACAAGAAGTAAAGAAGTGATAATCTTGAGCTTCATAAACTCTGAACTAAAAAAAGGTGCAATTGAAGCTGAACCAAGCTGAATGAAACATATTGTTACAACTTGTTTGAGTATGTGTGTGTGCAACCTGCATGCTTACCATATTTCATAAGCCAAAGGGTAAACAGTAAAGAAGCCTTTAGGTACAGTGTCTAGCATTGCTGGATGTGAGCTAGAAGTGAAAGGTTCAAGAACTACTCAAAGATTTCCTGACCTCAGAAGGCACCGTCATAACGTCGCCAAATAGTTTGAGCCTCAAGTTTTAATTCTTTCCAGCAATGCCAAGTAGTAAAAGTAAGAGATCCCTGGTCAACCATATGATGGAAAGAAATCTACCATCATGACTCATATCTTCTGGCAACAACACAGAAACCATAAACCCATAGGATTGAGTAGCATAAGTAGGCCATTCAGCCCATCAGTCTGCTCCACCATTCATTGATGTCATGGCTGATCTAATAATCCTCAACTCTACATTTCTACATATCTCCATAAACGTTTGTGATTTTCTTAAAAGATTAAAAAGTGGTCGATCTCAGCTTTGAATATACTTAACAACAAACCTCGATAACCATCTATAGCAAAGAATGCCAAGATTTGCTATTTCAGAGAGAAAAAAATTCTTCCTAATCTCTCTTTTAAATGCATGACCTCCTATTCTAAGATTATGCCCTCTGGTTCTAGACTTTCTCACAAGAGGAAAAAAAACTCTTTGCGTTTACCCTGTTAAGCCCTATCGTAATCTTAAATGTTTCAATGAGATCTCCTCTCATTCTTCTAAATTCCAATGAGTACAAACCTCCTACCTGGTATCAGGTTTTTTTCCTTAGATCAGGAGATCAAAACTGTTAGCTGTATTACCGTATAGTCTGACAACTTCCAATTATAACCCTATTCTCACCTCACTCGGCCCATTCCCTTCTTTGACATATCTTTTTTTATTTCTGGGGATATACTGGCCACTGATATTCATTACAAACCCATCAACTCCCACTCAACATCGGGGAGACAATGCCAGCTCGCGGAGTGGTTCATGGAACATGTCTGGTCCGCACACACCAAACAATCTCCCCACCTTGTGGCCAACCAATTCAAATCCCCCTCACATTCCCCAAAGGATATGCAAATCCTGGACCTCCTCCACCGCCAAATTAAAGCCACCTACCAACTGGAGGAAGAATGCCTCATCTTGCACCTCAGGACCCTACAATCACACGGCATCAACATTGACTACACCAGTTTCCAATCTCCCTTTCCCCACCTCATCCCAGAACCAACCCTCCAACTTGACACCGCCCTCTTGACCTGTCCTATCTGTTCATCTTCCTTCCCACCTAACTAATCCACCCTTCCCACTGACCTATCACAATCACCCCCAACCTGCATCCACCTATCGCCTTCCCAGCTATCATCCCTCCAGCTCCACCCTCATCCCCCATTTATCTCTCAGACCCTTCCCCCATCACATTCCTCATGAAGGGCTTATGCCCAAAACATTGACTCTCCCAATGCTGCCTGACCAGCTGTGCGTTTCCAGCACCATACTTTTTGACTCTGACTCTTCAGCATCTGCAGTCCTCACTTTCTCCTACACATCCTCACACCCTGCTTCCTATAAGGACTCCATTTTATTCTGCCAGTTCCTCCATATCTGTCACATCTGTTCTGATTATGCCATCTTCCAAAGAGGGCCTCAGTAATGCCAACATTTTTCCTTAATTGAAGATCCGCTGCCATTCTGGTTGACAGGGCCCTCAGTTGTGTCTGACCTATTTCCTGTAGTTCTGCCCTCACCCTTTCTCTCCTCTCCCACAACTAGGATAGGTTCTCCATGGCCCTCACTTTCCACCCCACTAGCGTCCATATTCATAGAGTCATAAACCTTTCGGTCCAACTCATCCACACTGATCAGATGTCTTAAATTGATCAAGTTTCATTTTCCAGCATTTGGCCCATATCTAACTAAACCCTTCCCATTTATGTACCCATCCAGATGTCTCTTAAATGTTGTAATTGTACCAGCCTCCACCACTTCCTCTGGCAGCTAATTCTGTACACGCACCACTCGCTGTGTGGAAAAGCTGCACCTTAAGTCCCTTTTAAATATTTCCCCTCTCACCTTTAACTTATGCTGTCTAGTTTTGGACTCCCCCACCAGAGGGAAAAGACCTTGTCTATTCAGCATATTCATGCCCCTCATGAGTTTATAAACCTCTTTCATGTCACCCCTCAGCCTCTGACGCTATAGGAAAAACAGCCCCAGCCTATTCAGCCTCTTACTATAGCTCAAACCCTCCAACCCTGGCAACATCCTTGTAGATATTTTCTGAACCCTTTCAAGTTTCACAACATCCTAGAGCCCAAAGGGCCATAAGTGACATTTCCGACCCCTCCAGTGGGATGCCACCACCGGATGTATTCCACCCCCCCAACTCCCTTGTAAGCATTCAGCAGAGACTGTTTCCTTCAGGACACTCTGCTCCACTCCTCCTCCATTCCCAACACCAGCCCACACCATCAGAATACCTTCCCATGTAATTGCAGAATGTGCAACACTTACCCATTTATCTTCTCCTTCCTCACTATCCAAAGCCTCAGACATATCTTCAAGACGAAGCAGTAACTTACTTGCACTTTATGCAATCTAGTCTATTGTATTCAGCGCAGACTGAGTGACCACATTGCCAACACCTATGCTCAGTCCATAAAAATAGCTGTAAGTTCCCTGTTACCTGTCAATGCAACACTTCACCATGTTCCCATGCCAACTTTCCTGACTCAGGCAAGGCTGAGCATCGCATTTTACACTGAGGTACCTTACAACCTTCAGGATTCAACATTGAGTTTAACAATGACAGTGGTAGAGCACAAACCTAGGTGGGAATTGGGAAGAATAGCAAAGAAAGAGTAAGTGTGAAGTACAGGTTGTTGTTCTGCTATAACACATGTTCTGTTAACACAAATTTGCTCTCACATGATTTACAAATTGGGGACACTGTTTCTAAAACACAAAGTTAAAAGTGTCTGTTGGATATAACATGATTCCAGCCCAATTTGTTTAAATGATGCTGCCATTCGACAATTTTCTTCCAACATGGGCTTGCATGAGAACAGAACTACTGTGCTGTAGCAGAACCTACTGTATTGGAAAGACAATGGTGGCACGTACACTATCTTCCTATATTGCTGTGCATACATTCAGCTGTGGGATGCTGCATGGAACCTAGCAGCAAACTCAGCCCAGGCTGGCATGATCTGTTGTTGTGGCCACACCTGTTGTCCCTGGAGGAAGATGTCCCATCTATGTCAAGTTTACTGTCTTAAAACTGAACTTAATAAATGCCTGGAAACACAGCATATGTGCTTGAAGTCCATGCACACGTTTACAGATTAACAACTGAGGCAGGTAAATTGGGCCAAACACTAAATTATGGATAATAAAAGAGTTAGTTTACATTTAATTGCTGGCATCCTGGTTCAGCTGTAACTCACAAGCTTTAGATTCTTCACTGAGATGAAGTTTCAAAATGTATGTGAAATATCCCTTTGAATTCTGGAGAAATTCAGAAGCTTTTCCTCCAAATTTTCTGCCAGTTGCAAGAATTTAAATGTGAATTAAGGCTCAGCAAACTGAAGACAAAGGAGAGAGAAAAGAAAGAAAGAGAGAACGAGTGTTTTTCCTCTCTCCGGCCAAGACTTTCTGTTGAGAGCTTGCCCTGCCTTTTCTATATTTGACAGGAGTAATGGCTACTTTCAGACGGCTGGCTTTCAAATTGCAAAACCATAGCTTCAAGTAGGGTATCACAGTAACTGGGTTCTCTGCCCACCTGTGGTTGCCCAGAATGCTGGTAGTTAAAAAAAAACCCGCCCCCATCAACATTCAGGAGCTTACCATTGATCAGAAACTAAACTGGAACAGCCATATAAACATTGAGATCAAAAGAAGATGAGAGGCAAGGAAACTCCCTTCCTATCAAAACTGTGAACTGTAGCAGTAGTAGGCAACTTATCACCACGTTCTTCAGATCAATTAGGGTATTAAATCCTGGCCTAGCTAGCAACACCTATATCCCGTGAACAAATAAATAAAATGCTGACATTAAAACAAAAAATGCTGGAAACACTTGGCAGACCTGGCAGCCTGGAGAGAGAAACAGAGTCAGTTTCAGATCTGTGACCTAATCACTGATACCCTCACTTATTTTTATAGCCAAAATTAATCCACCTCGACAACAGTTTCCATTTGTTCTCCATACAATTAACTAGAAGAAAGCATGTTTTAGGAAAGAATTGAAAATTTTACATCACATTTACTATAATGGCATTAAGATTGCTGATGCAGATAGTTCAATTGTACACTCAGCGTAAACAACCCACCATGAGAATAGAATTCATGCAGCCTTTGGAAGTCTAACCGCTGCTATAAGATAAATTGTCTACTCTCTGGGCTACCAGCATACTGCACCAGTCCAGGGTACTATCATTCTTGCATTGTGACCCAAAGTATCTAATTTACTTATTTATTTCCATGCATTGAACCTACTCCAATTTCCAGCCTGCTTGCTTCTATTTTCCGACATTTTTAATATAGTCCATGTTCAGTGTTCTCTGATGCAAGCTGACATTCACGTAGAGCTGATAATTTTAAATTATTTTAAAAGACAATTTGGTTATTCTTTGAATAAAAATGCAATAAGAGAATACGGGAAGGAAGAGTAGAATTAGAATAAAATAAGAACCAAAGACTGCTGGAAATTGTCAGCAGCTAAATCAGGTGGCACCTGTGAAGAGAATGAGTTAAGGTTTCAGGTCAAGATGACCTTTCATTGGAACAGCGATTTTATCTCAGCATGAAACCTTAACTCTGCTTCTCTGTATAAATGCCACCTGACCCACTAAGTATTTTCAGCTTTGTCTTTCCATTTATTTCAGATTTCCAGCATCTACCATATTTTGGTTTTGTATTAGGTTTAGATTCACAGGTTAGAAGGTTGGAGTGGGGGATATGTAATACATTGTTATTTTGTCTTTTCAATTGTAGCACAATCAGGATTCACTTCTGAGGTTATATGTCAATAGGAAACCTTGCCAATGTCAAAAGTTTCCTGATTGTATGGTGACTGATACTTTTGGCACAATGAATGTCCTTAAGCAACATTAATTAGATACTTTAATCACTTGGCTCCAAGGTTTACTTGAACAGCATAGTTTCCAGGCTCTCAAGAAACCAATCAAGGAAGCTGAAGTGAATTTGAGCAGCAGTTCAGGTTTTATATTTGTCATTGTCTCATTTGAATGAACCTTACATTGCAGTTGTTGACTCTGATTCCTCTGCCAGAGAGTATTTGGGTGGATACAGTTATTTTCAACCTTTTAGGATTAAGGGAGGTGCTGTGAATGGATTTGACAGCGCATCAGAGGAGGAAGACCGTTAACATTCATGAGTGAGCCATGCTGCAGTGGCACCACTTTGTGTACAGGAGAGAAGTTTGCAGTGGGAGGTAAATGAAGGGGCTTATCACTCATCTTTGGATGAGGAAAACATAAAGGATGAGGAGACCAGACTCCCAAACCAGTTACTATGTTGCTGCCCGAAAAGGCCTAATATCAACATTTGGTGTGAAACAGAACAAATGAAATCCCAAGGTAGATTCTATCACCAACAACAAATCTATCCATTGCCACTTGCCCCACACATCCCCCAGAACCATAGAAATGATACAGCACAGGAGAGGACCAATTGTCCCATCTTGTCCATGTTGTTTCTGCAAATGGCTCATAGCACTGTAGCTTAGAGCAATTAAGGTGCAGATCCCAATACTTTTAAAAGTGTTTAGTGTCTCTGCCTTCACCACTAACTCAGGCAGCAAATTCCAGACGCCCACCACCCTCTATATAAAAAAGATTATTCTCACGTCCCCTCTAATCCTTCTGCCATTTAGTCTGACTCTGTGACCCTGGTTTTTAGGTCCATGTCCCCCACCAGCCCACCCTCCACTCCCAGCACCTTCCCTTGCCACTGCACGAGGTGTAAAACGTGCACCCACACCTTCCCCCTCACCTCCATCCAAGGCCCGACAGAGATTTTCCTGCACAACCAAACACCTCATCTATTGTGTCCATGCTCTCGATGTGGTCTCCTCAACATTGGGGAGACAGGATGCCAACTTGTAGAACGTTTCAGAGAACATCTCTGGGACACACACACTAAACAATCCCACCGCCCCGTGGCTGAATACTTCAATTTTTCCTCCCACTCTGTCAACGACACGCAAGACCACCACCAAATTCTAGCCATCCAACACCTGGAGGAAGAACACTCAGCTTCTGCCTAGGGACCCTCCATCCATGCAGGATCAGTGTCAATTTCACCAGTTTCCTCATCATCCCTCCCTTGACCTTATCCCAGATCCATCCCTTCATTATGATACAACCTTCTTGAACTGTCCTACCTTGTCCATCTTCCTTCCCACCTATCAGCTTCACCCTCCCCACCGACCTATCACCATCACCCCCATCTTCATTTACCTACCCATTTACGTATTCCCAGCTACCATCCCCCCAGCCCCACCGCCCTCCAATTTATCTCTCAGTCCTCTCGCTACATTCTTGATGAAGACTTTATGCCCAAAACATTGACTCTCCTGCTTCTCGGATGCTGCCTAACCAGCTATTGTTTTCCAGCTCCACACTTTTTGACTTTGATTTTGAACTCCCTGCCAAGAGAAACAGATTCCATTTGCCTAATCTATCTCTACCCCTTACAATGTTGTATATCTCAATTATGTCACCCCTCAGCCTTCTTTGTTCCAAGGAAAACTACCCCACCTTTCATCATAGCTACAATTTTCTAGCCCTGCCAACATTCTAGTAAATCTTCTCAGCACTCTCTCCAGAGCAATTACATCTTCCCTGTGTTGTGGTGACCAGAACTGCACACAATATTCCAATTGTGGCCTCACAAGTATCTTATATCATTTGATCATTATATCCCTACTTTTGTATTCTATACCCCTGCTAATGAAGGAGAGCATTCCATATGCCTTCTTTACAACCTTATCTACCTGTACTGCTACTTTAGGAATATGTGCACTTGGATGCTCAGATCTCTCACTTCATCTACCCCTCTCAGTATATTCCCATTTATTGTGTATTCCTTTTTACTGTTTGACCTATCTAAATGCAATATTTCACAGTTATAAGAGTTGAGCCAAATCTGCCACTTTCCTGTCCACTTCACCAACCCATTTATCATCATTTTGGTGCTTTCAGCTATCCCCTACACTCTCCACTAGATGGCCAATTTTGCGAAGTTCCGTATTGACCCCCCGTGTCCAAATCATTAACGTATAAAACATAACAGCACACAAACACAAGCCACTCTCAGACAACAACTCACCAGAACGAAGGACCCAATGCCCAGCATGAGCAAAACCAATATAGTGTACAAAATCCCATGCAAGGACTGCACAAAACACTACATAGGACAAACAGGAAGACAGCTAACGATCCGCATCTATGAACACCAACTAGCCACGAAACGACACGACCAGCTATCCTTAGTAGCCAAACACGCAGATGACAAGCAACATGAGTTCAACTGAGACAACACTACTATTATAGGACAAGCCAAACAGAGAACAGGCAGGGAATTCCTAGAGGCATGGCACTCATCCACAGATTCAATCAATAAGCACATTGACCTGGACCCAACATATCGGCCACTGCAGCGGACAGCTGGAACTGACAACCGGAAGCGGCAGAGACAAACCACTGTAAATGCCGGAGGAAACATCACAGAAGCGCTTCACAGGAGGCTCCCAAGCACTGAGGATGTCACCTAGACAGGAGATGAAACGTCTGCAACACAAATTCCCAGCTCGGCGAACAGAACAACAACAACGTGCACACGAGCTACAAATCTTCTCACAAACTTTGATTAACGTATAAAACAAACAGATGGCTTCCTAACACTGAGCCCTGCAGATCACCACTTGAAACAGTTTTCCATTTGCAAGGGCAGCCATTGACCATTACCCTTTGTTTCCTGTTACTGACCCAACTTTGGATACAAATCCTGTGCATTAAACAAACATTCATCCACTCATTGTCCATACACACCATAAATCCCATCATATATTGACATGCATCAGGAAGCAAGTACATGTTTTCCCTTGGGTTACAATAAGTGTGAAGATATGCAATTAATGCTTAATAATTATGCTCAATGATTAATAAATTCATGTGGCATTATAAAACAAAATAAGTTAATGTATCATTTTGTCAAAAACATATATAGACATTTAATGAATTAGTTTCTTCAATTTACCATTCTAAGACTAAATCATGGATAGTAGAAATCTCATCATGGAATGGACATTGCGTGACACTTTTGCTGAATTAAAACTGTTCAAAGAACATATTCAGTTCTATTTAAAAAATCAATGAACAAATGAGCCCAAGAAAAGATCTCTTTAAACTTCACTTGCCATTTGTGAAGAGGTGTTTCTTATCATTGATAGATTAGTTTTTATAGAGACATTCAGAAAAAAAAATTCCAGTTAACCATTTTTTGAGAAAATTCAGCCCCTGTTGTTATGAAAGGCTCTATGTAAATGCAATTTCTTTCTTTCTACATATTCCATCTGAAAATGTGATTTCTTATGACTGAGCAGAACAAAGATCAGGAAAAGACTATCTCAACAAGGTAGAGTTTTTTTGTATCATTAACATGCTCTGAAGTCACTCATGTACCTGCAAGAATCAAAATATATAGAATTGCTGAGGCAAATTTTGAAAACAAATCTGTTTGTCTCCTATTCTCTTTCAATTTCCTTTGACATTTTGTATTCTGCTTTCTATATCTCTCCTCTTTTTTGTGTAGTTAGCAGATACTTTCCCTCTTCTTCTCTCCCCCTTTTTTCTATAACTTCTCCATTTTCATATATGGTCCCTTCCTGCAGATGCTATTCCCACAGTTTCTTCATTTGTATGTCACCGATACAGTTTCTCTCCCTCTATTTCTCTGCACTCTTTTGTGCTGGTCTCATTTACTTTGTGCAATAAAACTCTACAAAAGCCTAATAAATAATGTTTTTCCATATTTTCAATTCATAATTTACTTCCTTTGTTTTGAAATGTCCTCTTTTCTCAGAGTCACATTGAACTGTCTTCTCGAAATACTGAAGAATTAATTTACTCCTTCACAATGTGCAGCAGCTTATTAGGAGCTATTTTGTTACTATGTTTTGAGCTCCCAGACAAATTTGCCTATTGACCAAACACTTCAATCAACCTTTCACTCGTCTGCTGTCTGTTCAAAATGTGGAATTCAATTTACAAAACCTGATGTGCTTTATTATTGCATGACAGATACACATGTGTCTGCAAAGCTAGTATGCAGAGATTCAAAACTGTCAATATCAGAAAACTGGACTTGGTCACGTATTTGCAACATGAATTTTTCTGCAAAGTAATGCCAAGTGTTTGCAGAAATTCCACCAGCAATGCAGAAATAAGAAAGCAATATCTGTTTGTCTCCTATTCTCTTTCAATCTCCTTTGACATTTTGTATCCTGCTTTCTATATCTCTCCTCTTTTTTGTGTAGTTAGCAGATATTTTCCCTCTTCTTCTCTCCCCTTTTTTCTATAACTTCTCCATTTTTATATATGATCCCTTCCTGCAGATGCTATTCCCGCAGTTTCTCTATTTGTATGTCATCTATACAGTTTCTCTCCCTCTATTTCTCCGCACTCTTTTGTGCTGGTCTCATTTACTCTGTGCCTTTTAAAACCACTGAGGTTATCCTAAAATCTTATTTTCAAAAATAAATACATACATTCATTTCCAAATTGAGGATCTAGATGCAGCTCTGGTCATTTATAGTCAAACAATTTCACCATTGATTAAATAAAATTAGGAGAGGCTAAGACTAAATCAAAGCCTTTTTAAAAATGTATTCATTTAACGAACATTACTTTTGTCATTTCTATTTCAGTTTCTCTTTCTAGTTGGCTTTAAACATCTAATCTTCTCTGTTTGTCTCTTTCAGTGTGCAAAATGCTCAAGAGACATTTGTTTCAGTAGCAGTAAGGGAATTCTTTGTCTCTTCTTTAGTCGGTACCAATGTAAAGCTGAGATCCTTCTTGTTTTCAGCCATATGGGCCACAAAATGACGACCTTTTTCTCTTTCTTTGTCTGAGTCACAGAGAGGAGTCATCTTTGTCTTGACATGTTAACTCTGTTTCCCTTTCCACAATTGCTGTCAGACTTGCTGAGTTTCTTTAATGTTCTCTGTGTTTGTTTCAGATTTCCAGCATCAGCTCTATTTTACTTTTACTAAAGTATGTTAGAAGTACAGTCTTTGTTGTGATAAGTATAGCAGTCATTGGGAAACTCCCATGAGCAGCAATGTCATTAGAAGTAGGTATAATCAGATTTTTGTGATTTTGAGCAAGAGATCATTACTGGCCAGCATATAGGAGACATTTCCACTGATTTTCTACAACATAGTGTTTTGCAACCTTGAACATCCAATTGAGAGAGCAGAAGGGGCACCATTTTAATGTCTCATTGGAAACACTCCCTCACTGCTGAACTAGACTGCTAGTTTCGTTTTGATTGTAAAGTTCAATATTTAAGAAGGGGATCTGAACCCAAAACTGATGCAAAAACCAGATGCCCAGCTGAAGTCATAGATCAACAAGCATTCTGATTTTTAGACCTAATTTAAGGAAGACAAAATAGAAAATAGGAAACAGTAGAAGTGTGGAAATTGAGTGAAGGTCTGATTGGTGGTGTGGAATTTCCCACAAGCTGCTATACTTATCACAACAAAGACTGAACTTCTAAAATACTTAAATGTAAGTAAAATACAGCTGATGCTGGAAATCTGAAACAAACACAAAGAACATTAAAGAAACGGAATGGAGGTCAAGGACAGAACACCCCTGGTCTTCACCTTCCATCCAACCAACCTCCACATACATCACATCATCTTCCGCCACTTCTGCCACCTACAAACGGACCCCACTACCACAGATATATTTCCCTCCCCACCCCTATCAGCATTCTGGAGAGACCATTCCCTCGGCGACTCACTCGTCAGGTCCACGTCCCCACCAGCCCACACCCCATTCCTGGCACCTTCCCCTACCACTTTGCAAAACCTGTACCCACGCCACTCTCCTCCATCCAAGGCCCTAAGGAACCTTCCACATCTGACAGAAATTTACCTGTACCTCCATCAATGTCATCTACAGTATCCATTGCACCTGATGTGGTCTCCTCTACTTCAGGGAGACAGAACACCTCCTTGCGGATCGTTTCAGAGAACATCTCTGGGAAACCCATCCTGTGGCTGAACACTTCAACTCCCTCTCCTAATCCATTAAGGGCATGCAGGTCCTGGGCCTCTTCCATCATCAAACCCTTACCACACAACACCTGGAGGAAGAACGCCTCATATTCAGTCTTGAGATACGGGAGCAATGTGGATTTCAACAGTTTCCTCATTTCCCCTCCCCCCCACATTATCCCAGTCCCCAGCCTCCAACTCAGCACTGCCCTGTTGACCTGTCCATCACCTTTCACATCTACTGGCTCCACCCTCCTCTGTGACCCATCACCTTCATCAACTTATTGCTTTCTCAGACCCACCTTCCTCTAGCCCCACCCCCCCTTCCATTTATCTCTCAGCACCCCCAGCCCACAAGGCTCATTCCTGATGATGGGCTTATGCCCGAAACATTGATTCTCCTGTTCCTCCAATGCTGCCTGACCTGCTGTGCTTTTCCAGCACCACACTCTCGAGTCTGATTGGTGTGTGCCCATTTTGGATGAGCAAGCAGCATCATATATTTTCAGGAATATTAATGGAATTTTGAGAAATAATGTTACAGAAGAATAATAACTAATTTGATATAAATTAGTTTTAAATCTATTGATTTGGCATGAAAGAAAAGGTGCTCAAAAATATTGAGAAAATAATCAAGGACTGGACTTGGACTGGATTTTGTGATTTAGTGGATGGAAAATGATCTGTGGTTTCTAAAAGTTAAGGCAGTGGGTGAATTTTTCTGGTGCTAGCATACATTAGTGAGAAACCTTTTATAAAATGGTAGTGTTCAATAATAAGCCAGCAATTGCTGAAAAGCTAATGGCTAATTCACAGTGGAAAATAAATCTTGCAGCTTGTGGCAAAGAGGAAATGTGTCATGAGTACTGATTTTTCACAAAATTACTTGACAATTTGTGCAGTTCCACGGTTAGTCTTGTAAAATCTATAATAATTGCTGGATTTACTCAGTTAATATGAATTAATCTTGCTGTAGTAATTTACATCTGCTACTTCATACTGTAAGGACCCTGTTAATGGTATTATTTATAAGTTTGACGTGACATTTTAGAGACCCAAAAAGAGAACAGAATGCTGTGTGAACAATGGAGAGCTCAGTGTTATTTTTCTTTATGTGAAAATCAGTATTGTAATTACTGAATAATTGAGAACATTAGGAGGAAATACAACCCCTTACTGGAATTTTTACTTCGCAGGACAGATGACAATGCATTAGCAGAAGGGTCATTAAAATGAAGGTGATGATGTCTGTCAGGCCCTTTATGTCATGAGTTTGGAACATGATTTCACTAGGAACAGAGGATTTAGTGAGGATCCAACTTGTAATCTTTAAAAGAGTAATCTGAATCCAACTGAAGAGGTATTCAATGGTAATTTTATGAGCTCTTCAGACTTTTGCCAGCAGTTCACAGGTATCTTGGCAGCTTTTAAAATGTGACAGTTATTGTTGTTTCTGGGACTAAAGTGACATTCAATGAGGACCTTCTCATTTTACTGAGAAGAGTAAGAGAGGGAACTTGAAAACCCCTTGGCAGTTTGTCCTCTCAGCAGGAGACTCAATGAAGAGAGGCCGAAGAGAAATGTTGAATTGAGTAGCATTTCAGTAACTACAGGAGCGGTGACCCCATTAAAGCAACATTTCGCCAGGTTGGAGAGTAAGTGACTTGCAGGAAATTCTTCCAGCAAGGAGGTTAACTTGAGAGTATGGGAGAAACAAGCAAAAGGAAATAGATATGAGCTCCCTTCTGGCCAGCGGCAAAGCAGCTTCATAATGGGGAAGCGGCAAAGGTCCACAGAAGGTTCTCGACACAGAGACTGTGCAGAAATGAGGGTTGCAGTGGACAGGTTTTACAGACGACACATGAGCTACCTTCTCATCAGAATAGCATTGGGTTAAAACCTGACCTGAGAGGTCACGGCCAATCCATGCCCCACAGCCACAGAGAACGGGGGATCTAATCATATCATTGGGTATTCAAAGCTGGTGACTCTTAAAGTCACTATGACACAGAAATTCTATTCTTCACGCTCATTCCAAACCACCCTGAGACAACAGGAAGGGATTTTGTTATTGAATGAGTACTTGAATGTGACCATTGCCAATGAATCCTCCAGTAACTATCAAGGGAGAATTATGTTGCTTAAATTCTCTGGCGAACCTAGGAGCCACAGTCTCTAACCTTTTCAATCTGCATTTGTAAGGATGGATGCTGGTGTGCAAGGATTACCCAGTGAAATTATGACTGTGAACACTCGTAAGGAACACCAGGAATGAAGGAGAGGAATGCTATAGGGATAGCCCCGCTGCCCCATAGAAAATATTGGAATGTAATGTGGGAGACATTTAAGGCAGAAATTAGGAGATTGTTTTCCCCCATGGAGCCATGTGTCTCTGAAACTCTTGCCCAAGAAATTGGTGGAAGTAGAATTGTTTAATCTTTTTAAGGTCGCAGTAGGGACAAGCAAGAAGGTGAAAGGTTATCAGGGGCTTGCATGAATGTGAAGCAATCAGATCAGTCATCATCTTATTGAATGGTGTAGTAAGCTTGAGGGGTCAAATGGCATAATCCTGCTGTGAATTTGTGTGTTAGAGACAAAAAAACTGCGGTTGCTGGAATCCAAATTCATCAAGCAGGCTGCTGGAAGAACACAGCAAACCAGGCAGCATCAGGAGGTGGAGAAGTCAATGTTTTGGGTGTAACCCTTCATCAGGACGAGGGGTGGATGTAAGGGGAGCTGTAGATAAAGTGGGTGGAGAGGGCAGCATGGTGAGGTTGGGAGAAGTGAACACAGGTAGCGGGTGTAACCTGGTTGGTCGTTAGGAGGAATGAATCTGGTTGGTGGCTGAGAGGAAAGGTCAATGAGAGGAATGGAAGGGGAGGGAGGGGCTCGAAAGGGAGTGAGGTGATGCGAAAGGTGATTTGAAATTGGAGAACTCAATGTTGAGTCCTCCTGGCTGTAGGCTGCCCAGGTGGAAGATGAGATGTTGTTTTTCTTTTAACTCCTCCCATTTCCTCCATATCCAAGGGGTGGCCATGGGCACTTGGATGGCCCTCAGCTATGCCTGCCTCTTTGCCGGCTACATCAAACAGTCCCTTTTCAGTACCTGCACAGGCACTGTGCCCCAACTCTTCCGCTTACTTACTTACTTACAGTGTGGAAACAGGCCCTTTAGCCCAACAAGTCCACACCGACCTGCCGAAGCGCAACCCACCCAGACCCATTCCCCTACATTTACCCCTTCACCTAACACTATTGGCAATTTAGCATCACCTAACCTGCACATTTTTTGGATTGTGGGAGGAAACCGGAGCACCCGGAGGAAACCCACGCAGACACGGGGAGAATGTGCAAACCACACAGTCAGTTGCCTGAGGCGGGAATTGATCCCGGGTCTCTGGCGCTGTGAGGCAGCAGTGCTAACCACTGTGCCACCATGTTACCCACTAGTGTTGTTACATCCGCTGTTACATCAATGACTGCATTGGTGCAGCATCCTGGGTGGAGCAGTTCATTGACTTCACCAACAACATCCACCCTGCCCTCAAATTCACTTGGTCATTTCAGACTCATCCCTTCCCTTCCTTGACCTCTCCATTTCTATCTCCGGCAACAGTCTCCAGATGGACATTTACTATAAATCCACAGACTCTTACAACTAACTGGACGACACCTCCCCCCACCCAGTATCCTGCTCTCCCAATTCCTCCGCTTCCGTCGCATCTGCTCAGACAATGACACATTCACTCCCAAGCATCCCAAATGTCCACCTATTTTGAACAGCATGCATTTCCTCCCTCTGTCATCCTGACAGCCCTCCACCGCACTGCCTCTCTTTCCCTTTCCCACTCCACTGCTCTAAACTGCCTCTCCCCTCCCCTTCCCCACCAAACGCAATAAAAGCAGGGTTCCCCTTGTCCTCACCTACCAGATCGCCAGTTTCGGCATCCAACATATCATCCTTAAACATTTCTGCCAACTCCAATTAGACCCCACCACCAAGAACATCTTCCCCTCCCCACCCCTCTATGCCTTCTGCAAGGACCGTTCCCTTCGCCAATCATAGAAGCATGGAATCAAAGAATTCCTACAGTGTGGAAGCAGGCCATTTAGCCCAACAAGTCCACATCAATCCTCCAAATAGTAACCTACACAGACCCATTCCCCTACATTTACTCCTGACTAATGCACCTAATCTACACATCCCTGAATACTACGGGCAATTTAGCATGGCCAATTCACCTAACCTGCACATCTTTGGACTGTGGGAGGAAACTGGAGCACCATAGAAAACTCACACAGGCATGGGGAGAATGTGCAAACACCACACAATCAGTCGCTCAAGGCTGGAATCGAATCCAGGTTCCTGGTGCTATGAGGCATCAGTGCTAACCACTAATTTGCGCCACTCTCCCTATCAACCTCCCTGAACCCCCAGGTATCTTCACCTGTATCCATAAAAGACTCCCATCACCTCCATTCAGGGCCCCAAACAGTCCTTCCAGGTGAGTCAGAGGTTCACTTGCCTCTCCTCCAACCCAGTTTACTGTATCCGGGGAGACCAAATGTAAACTAAGGGAACATTTCGCTGAGCAACTCATTCAGTCCCACAGGGTTCCCCTTGTCCTCACCTACCAGATCACCAGTTTCGGTATCCAACATATCATCCTTAAACATTTCTGCCAACTCCAATTAGACCCCACCACCAAGAACATCTTCCCCTCCCCACCCCTCTATGCCTTCCGCAAGAACCATTCCCACAGGGGCCGACCTGACCTCCCAGTCACCACCCTATTAATTCCCTATCCCAATCCCTTTCCGACATGACCATCCTTGGCCTCTTCCAACAAGTAATCAGACCGCAAATTGGAAGAAAAACACCTTATCTTCCGGCTGGAGATCCTGGACGACTCAACACTGAGTTCTCTCATTTCAAACAACCTCCCTTCCCATTATCTGACTCCCTTCCCAGCCCCTCCCCCTCCCTTCCATTCCTCTCATTGACCCTTCCTTCTAGCCACCAACCAGATTCATTCCTCCTATCGACCACTCAGGTCACACTGTCTACCTGTGTTCACCTCTCCACACCTCACCATCCTCCTTCCCCATTCCCTTTATTTCCAGCTCCCCTTACACCTACCCCCAGTCCTGAAGAATGGTTACATCTGAAATGTTGAATTCTCCACCTCCTGATGCTGCCTGCCTTGCTGTTTTCTTCTAACCTCCTGCTTGTCCACCTAATTTGTGTGTTGGCAGCTAATGAGAATCTTCAAAATGAGATTCAGATGCTTGGTTTGATCAGAGGGTGCTACTCAAGCAAAGGTTTCCTAGTTTGCTGTGCTTGACATAGCCTGGAATTATAGAAGTGCTGAAGAAATATATATATATATATATATATTTATATATATATTTTTTTTTCATAATTCAGTCATTGGCTACAAGTTTCATGGTTGGGCTAGCATTTATTGCCCATGCCTAGTTCCTCTTGAGAAAGTGGTGGTGGTCTGCCTTCTTGAACCACTACAATCCCTTTGGTGTAGGTACACGCACAATGCTATTAGAGACGGAGTTCCAGGATCTTGACCCAGCATCAGTGAAGGAACAGTGATATATTTCCAAATCAGGATGATGAGTAGTTTGGAGGGGAACTTGCAGGTTATGGAGTTCCCATGCAACTGCTGCCTTTGTATTTGTAGATGGTAGTGGTCACAACTTGGATTGTGCTGCTAAAGATCCTTGGTGAATTTGTACAGTGCATTTGGTACAAGGTACACATTGCTGCTTCTGTGCATTGATGGTGGAGGGAGTGATTATCCATGAGTGTTGTGCCAATCAAAGGGATTGTTTTGTCCTGAATGGTGTCAAGCTTCCTAAGTGTTGATATATGGTTGGAGTGTGATGAATCCTTAGCCATGGAGAAGGATGAGAAAGCTAAAGTGTATTCATTGTATCCTGACAACTCCTGAGGAACTGTTTAAATGGAACCAGGACTTGGCACAAGGAAAACCCTAGAGGCATTTAGATCTATACAAGCCCATTATAACTTCAGTCACTCAGACAAACAATGTGCCACTCGCATCTGTTTAAACCTAGATCCCTTTGTACGTCTGAAATTGGTGCTTCTATAATGGAGTAAGGTTAGAAGACATGCCATGGTCAACCCAAACCTGACATTAGGTCAACATATTTCATTCATAAGGATGGCCATCAACACTACATTGAGATGTTAATGATCCATTACAATAATAGCTGAACATTGATTTAAATTCATCACTGATGAAGCCCATGTGCATCTAGGCGACTCTGAAAATTTTTCTGAGTGCCTTCACTGCCAGCTGCAATGTAGGCAGGTTGCTGACCTTTGTACAGTTTTGAGATTACAATTTGTATGTATTATTTTTTGTAGCTACCTTCCAGAACAACATTCTGTACAGCTGTAAGAAGAAGCTATAGATAAGGTGGAACAACCCCACATTCATTTAGCCATTGTTATATGCTGGCTTGTTTTTAGTTAATTCTAAGTCCAAAGAACCTCACCCACAGCCAAGTTACTCACATTGATTATTACAGAATAAGAAGGTGTGAATCTTTGTTAAGGGCTTTTGCTTGCATTTTGCAACAAAACAAATGTTGCCAATAGTACTTTAACTTTCCAGCTGCAGATAGGAACAGCCTGGCAATGTTCAAAGGCATACAATCTGCTCAGACTTACCAAGTGGGTCAACTTTTCAAAGAGGTTATATCACTGTTGCCAATGACAATGGCACAATGTGTACCCAATGACAACCTTTTGAGGTACATCTAGTGCCATCCTTTGGATTCCCAAACTGAAAAAAAAGGTTGTAATGGAAGGAGTTATGGAAGGTTTTGCCATCACACAGGAGAAACATAATAAGATATAACTTGACCACAACACTGGAAAAGGATTAGAAAACAGTTTCAACACTTATATATCCAAGTAGATGGTTATGAGCTGAATCTCAATGTTTTTTTCACCATGTATGACGTTTTTTTTTGGATAGTTTTTTGCCACAGGTCCTGGCTAATTTTCTCACTGTGTTTTACCATTTTCATCTCATTAATTATCCACCTCATCCCTATGCCATCCTTTCTATCCGATTCTAGCTCCATCTTACTACAGATTGCTCCAGGAATAATTTGCTACTGTAGGAATATTGTGGAATCGATAGGCATCCCTGACAGATTCCATCTTTAAAAGGTCATTATGTACTGTCTTTCCAAAGTCGCCCCGTATGATTTGGGGTGTCTTGATAACAATTATCCTTTCTTTTAGTCAATATTGTCACCAGGATTTTATTTCCTTTGTGGGAAACTAAGTTTTTTCCTTAATTTCATCTCTTCTTGCCAAGAAGCTCCTTAAAATGCCAACTTGTTTGTGTATTCTTTGTCTGCAGTTGATGAGGTTCCATTTCCAACATGTGGCCATTCTCATTAAGGTTTTACTCAAAACATAGAAGTATAGAAATATAGAAAAATAGGGGATGACAGTCTTTTCTGGTCTCACCAAGGGGGAATTTGCTGGCTGGTTTCATTGTCTTTGTAGAATTTCAGTTTTTCTGTCTCATCCATGTTGCTTTCCTGAAACTATGAGGTCAAGCTTTGCCTGTGGTCATTCTAAATCAATATTTTTGGTTCTATTTAAAATTATTTTAAACTGGATGCTGGAAATAAAAAGAAGTCCATACTTTGAACCATCGTGACATAAACATTGAATTCAACTCTGACATTAACTTTCCACATGAAGAACTTGGGTGAAATGAGATCATGCCTGATGTGAAATGATGTCCTAATCATGAGAGAAGATTTACTCCAGTGAATAATCACTTGATGATTGCGCTCTGCCTGTTTCTATTCACCATGCTGATTGAACTTAGGCTGCACCATCTGTAATGGAACAGTTGCCCTGGGATACTGCTAACTCCAGCACATCTAACTCCAGGACTGTGATGAGTGAAACAGAATTGCCTTGAGATTGCTCCATGGAAAGAAATCAAAGCAGGAGTGCTATCACCATTCACTTCTAAGTTCATTTCCACATTACTGGAAGATAATTGAACAGAAGATTGTGTCACATATTACATCACTTGTAGCTCATGAAGAAAAGCTGCCTTTCCAATCAGGATCTCTGCAACATTGATAGGCTCTACAGTAATCCCTTAATCTTAGATCCGGTGTTTTAAGTGCCTCTTTAAAAATCATTACTTAATTATAATTTGCTGTGATTTTGGTATTGAATATGAGTGTTGCATGGCAACTATGTATCAAGAGCTGATGATGATGATGGGATTAAAGAAATTAAAATCCATCTATTGTCAGTATAGTTTATATCCTACAAGTACAAAATCAAAAGACTGTGGCTTTTAAAGCACTGAAATTAAAACAGAAGATGGTGGAAATACTCAGCAGGTCAGGCAGCTTCTGTGGAGAGAGGAACAGAATTTCAATTTGCGGTCTGTGATCTGTGCTCTGCTGATAGGAGACAGACATAACATGGTTCTCTCTTTGCAGATGCTGATGGACCTACTAAATATTGACAACATTTTTTTGCTTCCGTATTGTGGTCTTATATGTGCTGCTCACTCAAATCTATCCAGCTTCATTCAATATCATTTATGAATGTATTAAAATCAACTGATTTTTCTGCCAATTCCCCTTCAAGTTGTGCAGATTTATCTTTTTAATCCACACTCAAATTTGCATCATTAGATCATATGCATCCCCATGCTGCTTCTCACATGTTTGCATTCAGCATTTCTCAATATTTTTCTTTACTAGAGAGCTGCCTCCATTTTCAGATTACTATTAATATTTTAAAGCTGATTTCAGTGTATTTATAGTGTTCACTTTATTTCTGTGTCTATTTGTACTTGACACTTTGCTCCGTTGGATATGCCCTCTTCCTTCCTTGAAAAAAATGTAAGCATTTGTAATGAGGCAAATCAGATTTCTAAATGTAACATTTCTTTGTTCCTTACTTGAAAGAGCATCAATCAGAATTTATAAACATTGTATCATTAACATTCTAATTTGTTGTGTACATTATGATTGATTATTACAATAATGCATTGAAAGGTGTACAATAAATTTGTTATTGGAATTCCCTCTCTCGCAGCATTGTAGGTCTACCTACAGTACATGGACCGCAGTGCTTCAAGAAGGCAGCTCCTCACCGGCATGACAAGGTAAACAGGGACAAGAAATAAATGCTATAGTGTTAACGGATGGAATCTTTTTACTGCTCAGTTACAACAAACCAGAAGCCATAAGTTTTTGCGTCTGAGTTCAGTTCAGAGAATCAGGACTTCAGTTCAGATGGCGAACAGATTGAGTAGAAGAATCCAACTTCTAGTCCAGAGGAACCAGTCACTCCAGCTGAATTGTTTTAGTTTGTGGAGCTTTCAAGTCAGGAGAGTTTGGACAGAAATATTCAAGTTGTTAGAACTGGAAAAGTTTTGGCTATCAGAATTGACAAAGGTTCATGCCAAAGAATTTGGAAAGGAATCATAAAACTGTACCTTCAGTCAAGGAATACAAGCTGTGAGAAGCTAATAAATTTAAAACGTTGAGTTGAGATTGGAATGATTTATTTTCTGGAATTGTTTATCTGTAAAAGAATGGTGTTGAGAAACAAAATAAAGTTATGTTTTACTGTTTATGATGCAGTATTTCTAACTGTCTAATCTTGTTTGACATTTTTTTCTTTTGTTAAACAAATGTATTTTCTGTTATTAAAGAACATATACATCCTGGATGGTGTACAATGGATAGTTCACATTTCACTCTCCCTTAATAATTCCTGATGAAGGGCTCCAGCTCGAAATGTCAATTTTCCTGCTCCTCGGATGCTGCCTGACCTGCTGTGCTTTTCCAGTAACACACTCCCAACTCATAATGCCATGATCTGCTGAAAAGCTATACAAGGAGTAACCTTTCACAGGTTCTTTGCTGACTTAGAGGATGCTGAAACATTTCAAGACAACTTAACAGTCTAAGTGCACCTTGAAAACTGAAGGATTACTTATAATCGAAAGGTCCAAAGAAGATTGCTCTAGATCCATGTCATCCCGGTGGCTATCATGATGAGCTTCACTACACAACACTTGGATTTTGTATTCTAATGGATGACATAAAAGCTATCTAACCTTAATGTCATGGGATATTAATACATTGTCTTACTGAGTGCTTCTATTGTGCACCCCATGAAGAAATGTTCTGGTTTGACTGTCACTCATTGCCATTTGCTTGAAACCCATGCAGCAATTTTGCTATATAAACTGTTGGCACTTCTGAACAGGTCTGACATTGAGATAACATGATGTTATGCAATGTCACGTGCACCCCATCTGACTGGTACATTGACTGTTCAGTGAGATCCCCACCATCACATTGCCTCTCCTACTGTGCTAAAAGGCAATACAAGGCACAAAGACTGACAGCCTCTAACTGGGTATGAAAGACCTTGTGTGCTCAGAAAGCAATGCAAGACACAGAGTCTGGCAGCCTGTCAGTCAGTACAACAGTCAGTGAGTATGCACAAAGAAAGCAATGTGAATAAACAAGTTGGTAAGGTGGGTGGTAAAGTGGAGGATTGTTAAAAAAATCAAGCTCAAAGCCAAAAATTGCATGCATTCGCTCGAAAGCATTCTGTGCAGATGCATGTTTGACCTGACAGAAATATACACCTGGCACCAAATTAGAAGACCTGAAGTGGTGTCTCAGTTGGTCCAAAAGCAAACAAGATGATGTGGTGAGGCTAGCATCGCTGATTTGTGAGAGTGAAAGATTGAGAAGAGTAGTGGCAATGGAGCAAGCAGAGATGTCTAAAAAAAGCAGTTTCACAGTAGCTTGGACAAGAAGTTGTGAGCTGGAGCTGACAGGTACCTCCTCTGTTTTACCTCTTGGGATTTTGCACTGCCTAGTTTTTCAGTCAAAGTGAGAAAAGTTGGAAGCGGAATGAAAATAAGGTGAGTTGGGGTTTTAGTGAAATGCAAATAAATGAAATAAGGTACTCACTGCTCAAGGTTAAGATTTTATTTACACGTTAAGGAGAATAGCATGAAATTTATTCACAATAGTGAGAACATGTTTTTCACATTGTCACCATATTCTGTACCTTTCTCATCATTACTATCACCACACCATGATGGGGTCAACTCCACCCATTGTATCTCACCTAAGGAGCAAGATGGATTCCAACTGAATAGATAAAATATAGTGAATACACATTTGCATTTTTAATAAATTTTCATCTATTCACAGTGAAGTCATTACAATTAATGACACAGGCCAAGAAATCATTTCAAGGAATGATTGCATATGAATACTTAATGCATTAATCTAAAATTATTCTGTCTGCTATTATCATGGAGATGTTAACCTATGCAATGCCTCCACAAAAATAGTACAAATTGGAATTATAGACTTTAATATCAGAACTGGTAACATAGGAACAGGAGCAAGTTTTCTAGTCTCTCAAGCCTGGTTCACTTTCTCGAGATCATGGTTGCTTTGCATCCTAGAACTCCATATAGTTGAGTTTTCTCCATAACCTTTAATATTTTGATTAATTGGTTCCTAACATCACTTCAAATGCATAAAGGTTTGAAATGTAAGTCATCAGTGGTGTAATTTCAAGGCCATGGTTGATTAACAATCAGTGAGTTACAATCAAAAAATAATGATAATTGTAATAACAATACCAGTTGATGTGTCAACCAGTTGAGAGAATAGGACAGTAGTGAGATTGAGAAAGTTGATCCAAGTTGGAGCAGGAAGATCTTCAACACAAAAAGAGTACTTGTTGAATAGAAGTCCACATCCCAGCCTATTGTAAAAGCTGTATGAAGGTAACAAATATTCAAAAAAGGAAAGATTATTCTCTGAAACATGTGTTTATAATAACAAGAATTGGAGCCAATTAACATTTGTAATAAAGAGCATAGAGGAAGGACATTATTTTGATAAATCTAGTAAAGAGGACTGATTTTCCTTTACATAAGGCTGAATTTTATGAGATGCTGTGTTCTTCGTATTTTTCTGCTCCCCCCCCCACCCCCGTGAAAATCTCAGGGGAATGCTTGCCAGAGTCTCAACAGCTGCCCTACATCAATTTAGCATTAGTTAAATGTTAAAGTGAAATTTCTGCTCCTATCTTGGAAAGAAGATCTGCCTTAGGCAGCTGCCAATGGATGAGATAGCCAGCAATACTGTAGAGCTGGCAATGCCATCTGGGATGGTAGCCACTATTGATACTGCAAGCAGTCTTCCCATGTTTAAGAGCCCAATCAGGGATCTAAGTCAAACAAGGCATAATCCTGGCACAACCAAGTTTTATCTGAAATTCCAGATGCTGGGAACAATCATTGGGCTTTTGTATTTGTTATTAAGATGTGGGTATCACTGTCTAGGCCAGCATTTATTGCCCATTCTTAATTACCCTTGAGAAAATGATGCAGTGCTGTTTACCTGAAACAATATAGTCCTTGCGGTGTAGGCACATTACAATCCTGTTAAGAAGCAATTCTAAGAATTTAACCCAACAACACTGAAGGGCAGCAATATTCAGTGGTTCCACATGGGATGTCTGATTGGTGCAGATGAGTTAGACCAAAAGGTCTGTATGACTCAATGTCTCTATAAGATTAAGGTTTAATTTAGTGGAGAATTTGCAAATCATTACCCATCTGCTGCTCTTGTCATACTAATAGTAAAGGTTGTGTGTTTGGAAGTTGTTTGGAACCATCGCTGAGTTTTAATTAATTTTATTGCATTTTTGTATCATTTTTGATTTGGAGCTGTGAACTGTGAACTTTGAACTGAACTGAGGATGACTTTTGACTGTGTGTAACAGCTTGTGTTAAAAGGAAAACAGACCAAACAAGCTTTTATTCATGAGGAGGAGGTGCTAGTGATGGACTGGGGTGGACAAAGCTAAAAATCACACAACACCAGATTATAGTCTAACAGGTTTATTTGAAGGTTCCAGCTTTCAGAGAGCTGCTCCTTCATTACGTAGTTGATGACAGACCAGCTCTCTGAAAGCTAGTACGTCCAAATAAACTTGTTGGACTATAATCTGGTGTTGTGCGATTTTTAACTTTATTCATGAGGCAAACCCTGAAAGTTAATTTCAGGTTGGTTCCTGGTCAAAAGATTCTGCAGATGCTTTGCTACCAGGGAAGAGCATTTAAGCAGAGAGCAGCCATTGACCATTAATGAGGTCAGTACTTGGGAATTGGTGATATCATGTCTGGAAACAACTGTATCCTCAAGCACAAATGAGGCCTTGACTTTGGTTTTTCTTCACAGATTCTGTCAAACCTGCTGAACTTTTCCAGCAACTTCTGCTTTCTGCTTGCGTTTCTGATTTACAGCATCTGCAGTTCTTTTGGTTTTTATTTTGCTCAAGCAGATGGCTGATGTTGAATGGTAACTGTGACATCATGAAGGAGACAGTCTGTCAGGGCGGCGCTAAAGTTTGAACTGGGATTTGGACTGTGTTTTCTGAAAAAGGAATCTGGCTATTGATGCTACAGCATGAAGGTTTGTAAGCTCCCTCCCTAACGTCCCATGAACAGTTCTTGGAAGCTCAGAGAATGGAAAGCGAAGTTACAAGGATTACTGACAGAGTGAATAGTAAAGGTGATTAATATCTTCAGCGAATCAACCATGGAACTATCAACTGTGCCTGTGGAACAATGCATCACGAAAATTACTTAAGTAAATCTGGCCAGTTATGTCTTTTTCATTTATGTATATCCTAACTGTGTTTTTCTATCTATCTTTTACTTGAATGGGGCTGAAAGCAAAGAATTTTGGGTTAAAGCATGGATTAATTCAATTACTCTGTTGTCTAACTTTGCTCCATTAAAGTTACTAAACTGCTAAGTCTTTTGTTTATGATATCAACCAACTTCTGGAATTGATTATTCCAGAGTCTCAGATTGTTATTCAAAAAGTCTGGTTCAGAGTTTATGAAGTCAATTTTGAGGGTCATTGAAGATTTTGATTTTACTCTGGTGTAAATAATGAGGTAGAGATTTGCTTTGGCTATCTATCTTGTGGGCAGCACGTTGGCACAGTGGTTAGCACTGCTGCCTCACAGCGCCAGAGACCCGGGTTCAATTCCCGCCTCAAGCGACTGACTGTGTGGAGTTTGCACGTTCTCCCCGTGTCTGCGTGGGTTTCCTCCGGGTGCTCCGGTTTCCTCCCACAGTCCAAAGATGTGCAGGCCAGGTGAATTGGCCATCCTAAATTGCCCGTAGTGTTAGGTAAGGGGTAGATGTAGGGGTATGGGTGGGTTGCGCTTCGGCGGGGCGGTGTGGACTTGTTGGGCCGAAGGGCCTGTTTCCACACTGTAAGTAATCTAATCTAATCTAATCTCTGTGCTGTAACAAATGTACTGTTTAAAGAGCATGTATTAATTACTGTCGGGTCATCTTATAGTTGGTAAACACTGCTGCCGGATTGCATTGGTGATGAGGCGGAGGTGGGTGCTGCAGATTAGAGTCAAGATTAGAGTGGTGCTGGAAAAGCATAGCAGGTCAGGCAGCATCCGAGAAGCAGGAAAATAGATGTTTAGGGCAAAAGCCCTTCATCTGGAATGAATAAACTTCATCAGTGATGAATAAAGTGAATGTTGAAAGTTGTGAAATGGTTATCAATCAAGTGGATTGCTTTACTCTGGATGATGTCAAGTTTTTTTGAGTGTTGGTGAAGTTGCACCCAACCAGCCAATTGGATAGTATTCCATCATACTCTTGACAGTTTCAGTTCAGTTTCAGGTCAACGGCAAACCCAACGATTTGGGTAGTGGGGGTTTCAGAGATGGTAATACTATTGAACATCAGGAGGATGTAGACATATTCTACTTTGTTGGACATGGTCATTGCCTGGCACTTACGTGGCACAATTATTAGGAATTTGAATCATTGGATTATATTCACACATACATCCTGAGCAACATTGCATCTTGCAATCCTTATCAGTTTCTCATTTAATACATGGCTCTTTAATATCGTCTGATTTCTGAACTTCATCTTACTGTACATCTCATTCCATTTTCACTATTATAATTGTTAGTTTGTTTATATAATGCTCACTTCACTCTATTTGTACATGATTCATTGTTCTGCTTGATATGACCTCATCCATCCCAAAACTCTTTTTCAACCAAGGCTTCTTCTAACTTCTAACTGTATCTTCTAACTTTACTTGCCCTTTATTCCTTATATGAAAGAACATCAATCATATATAACAAACTTTAATTTGTTAACAACACAATTTTTGTGCATGTTTTGATTGATTATTATAATATTTACAAAGTCTGTTCATATATATAGGCATCAAAAAGAGTCATAGACAAGATACTTGTTTCAGAGGCTAGTAGCCGATGACTTAAAGTCTCATGCTACTGGACAATGAAATGCACCAGTTACACTAATAATTGGTTTTGTCAATTTGCCAGAATGTGGAAACCGAACATCTTGTAGTAACAATGTGTCTTACCTCAGGGCATTCTTTGATTCCAATGAAAGGATGAAAAAAGATTGGTACCACAGACTATCTTTACATAGTGGAAGCACATCTATGCTTTTTATGAATTTGCTGCTATTCTGGTGAAGTCATTATTATTATGACATAGGCCAGAAATCATGGCAAGAAATAATCACATATGAACATTCATCCAAAATTATTCTGCCTGCTATTTTTGTGGAGATGTTAATCTATTTATTTTAAATTGATTAATGCTTCCATGGAAATAGCGCAAAGCGGGATTTTGCTATCAAAATTGCTAAGAACATAAAAAAAGGAGTGAGTCATTTAGCCCAGCAAGGCTTTTTCAATATTCAATGAGATTATGGCTGATCAGAGACATAGCTCCATATACCTGACTTTACCCATATTCCTCTTGACTTACAATATTTATCAATTTCTAATTTATTCATTGGAGTTTAGAAAATTATTTGTAGCACACTTAAGATCGTGAGGGGGAGTCTTAAAATGTAATGAAATGAATGTAGGACCAGGATTCTAGTTCTAGAAAATTTTTGGCAACCTTTAAGCCCAATAATTTTCCTTGTTCTTTTCCTCTAGTAATATTGTTTGTTTTAAGTTCCACCATCCCTTTTGCCAGTTGATTTTGCACTGCTCTTTAAGATTCCTTTAGTGATGTCTGTAATAAAGACAAATACAAAATACTTGTTGACAGTTCTTGCTAGTTTCTTGTTCCCCAGTAATTCCCTTTTCTCATCTTCAATGGTGTTGCAGCTTGCTTCTCTTTTACATACATGTCCAACTCTAACTGTCTGTTTTTATATTACATACTAGTTTATTCTCAAAGTGTAATTTCTCCTTTATCCTCATTTGTCACTTTCCAAAATTTTCATAACCTTCAGGACTATCACAAATGTTCACAGTATTGTTTAATTTTTTTCAAACTGAATACAATGCTTTACATTTTTAGTTGTACATTGATGTTTCACCATCCTCACAGAGTCTTTTTTTCATAACGGAAAATATCATTGTTGAGTGTTATAAAATAAATCATTAAATGTCTGTGCTGATACTGTTGAGCCTTTGAATGTAATTTTCCAGTCTACTTTAATTAACTACTTTAATTAAATTTAAGTAATTCACTTCAAACTCAGAAGTTTAAGGGTGAACAATCTATCATATTATGATCACTCTTTCCACATTTCTTAGGTTAGCTCAGTTGGCTGGATGAATGGTTTGTGATGCTAACAGCATGGTGTCAATTCCTACATGAGCTGAGGTTATCATGAGTGACTCTTCTCCACAATCTTTCCCCTTACGTGAAGTATAGTGACCCTCAGGTTAAACTGCCACCTGTCATACCTCACTAATGAGAGAGCAGCAATGGTCTGGCCATTAGGCAAATTTATCTTTACCTATTAACTGCCTCAGTATGCTGCAATATTGCTTTGCTTTTTTTCTCTATAAATTTCTACATTTTCCCTCAACTGCACCCTTCACTCCACCACTATATTTTGTTTTAAAAACTCTCCATATTCCTAGTCCTTTGACTCTCCAAGGAACAGTTCCTGGCATTGTTCAAGTGAGGCCTACCCCTCTGGAACATAGAACATAGAACAATACAGCACAGAACAGACCCTTCAGCCCTCAATGTTGCGCCGACCTGTGAACTATTCTCAGCTCATCTCCCTACGCTATCCCAAAATCACCCATGTGCTTATCTAAGGATTGTTTAAATCTCCCTAATGTTACTGAGTTGACTACATTAGCAGGTAGGGCATTCCACACCCTTAACACTCTCTGCATAAAGAACCTGCCTCTGACATCTGTCTTAAATCTATCACCCCTCAATTTGTAGTTATGCCCCCTCGTACACGCTGACGTCATCATCCTAGAAAAAGACTTTCACTGTCTACCCTATCTAATCCTCTGATCATCTTGTATGTCTCTATCAAATCCCCTCTTAGTCTTCTTCTTGCCAATGAGAACAGATTCAAGTCTCTCAGCCTTTCCTCATAAGACCTTCCCTCCAGACCAGGCAACATCCTGGTAAATCTCCTCTGCACCTTTTCCAATGCTTCCACATGCTTCCCGAAATATGGGGACCAGAACTGTACATAATATTCAAAGTGTGGCCACACCAGCGTTTTGTATAGTTGCAGCATGATATTGTGGCTCTGGAACTCAATTCCTTTATGAATGAAACCTAACAGACCATATGCCTTCTTAACAGCACTATCCACCTGGGTGGCAACTTTCAGGGATCTATGTACATGGACTCCAAGATCCCTCTGCACATCCACACTACCAAGAATCTTTCCATTGACCCAGTACTCTGCCTTCCTGTTATTCTTCCCAAAGTGAATCACCTCACATTTAGCTGCATTGAACTTCATTTGCCACCTCTCAGGCCAATTCTGCAGTTTATCCAAGTCCCCCTGCAACCTGTAACATTCTTCCACATTGTCCACTACTCCATCGACTTTAGTGTCAACTGCAAACTTACTAATCCATCCACCTATGTCTGTTTCTAAGTCATTTATAAAAATGACAAACAGCAGTGGTCCCAAAACAGATCCTTGTGGCACACCACTCGTAACCAGACTCCAGGCTGAATATTTTCCATTAACCACTACTCGCTGCCTTCTTTCAGAAAGCCAGTTTCTACTCCAAACTGCTAAATGACCCTCAATTCCATGCCTCTGCATTTTCTCCAACAACCTACCGTGTGGAATCTTATTAAAGGCTTTACTGAAGTCCATGTATACCACGTCAACTGCCCCACCCTCATCTACATGCTTGATCACCTTCTCAAAAAACTCAATGAGGTTTGTGAGACATGACCTGCCCTTGACGAAACCATGTTGACTATCTGAAATCAAATTGTTTCTTGCTAGATGATTATGAATCTTATCTCTTATAATCCTTTCCAAAACCTTTCCTACAACTGAAGTAAGGCTCACTAATCTATAAATACTTGGAACATCTCTACTGCCCTTCTTGAACAAGGACACAACATTTGCAATCCTCCAGTCCTCTGATACCAAACCTGTAAACAGTGACGACTCAAATATCAAAGCCAATGGCTCTGCTATCTCCTCCCTAGCTTCCCAGAGAATCCTTGGATAAATCCCATCCGGCCGGGGGGATTTGTCTTCTTTCAGTTCTTCTAGAATTGATAACACCTGTGTGTAACTAATCTCGATCCTTTATAGTCTAATATCTTGTACCTCATTCTTCTCCTCTACAATACTCTCCTTTTCCTGAGTGAAAACCAATGAGAAATGTTTGTCCGATCTCCACAGGGTCCACACTCAACTTCCCACTTCTATCTTTGATTAGCCTTATTCCCACCTAATCATCCTTTTATTCCTCACTTCCCTATAGAAAGTTTTAGGGTTTTCCTTTATTCTATTTGCTAAAGTCTGCTCGTGTCCTCTTTTTGCTCTTCTCAACTCTCTCTTTAAATCCTTCCTAGCTGATCTGTAACTCTCCATCACCTCATCTGAACCATCTTGCTTCATCAACGCATAAGCCTCCTTCTTCTTCGTAACAAGAGATGCAATTTCTGTAGTAAACCATGGTTCCCTTACCTTATCACTTCCTCCCTGCCTGACAGGGACATACCTATAAAGGGCATGCAATATCTGTTCCTTAAACCAGCTCCACATTTCCATTGTCTGCATCCCCTGCATTTTGCTTCCCCATTCTATGCATCCTAATTCTTGCCTAATTGGATTATAGTTGCCCTTGCCCCATTGATAACTCTTGACTTGTGGCATGTATCTATCCCTTTCCATCGCTAAACTAAACCTAACTTAATTATGGTCACTCTCTCCAAAGTGCTCACCTATAACTAAATCAAACACCTGGCCTGGTTCATTACCAAGCACCAGATCCACCTATCACATTTCCAACGCCCCTCCCCCAAGTCCCTCCTCCCTACCTTTTATCTTAGCCTGCTGGACACACTTTCCTCATTCCTGAAGAAGGGCTTATGCCTGAAATGTCGATTCTCCTGTTCCTTGGATGCTGCCTGACCTGCTGCGCTTTTCCAGCAACACATTTTCAGACCAGATCCACTGTGGCCTCCCCTCTTGTCAGCCCTTCGACATACTGTGTCAGGAAACCCTCCTGTGCACATTGGACAAAAACTGATCCATCCGACGTACTAGAGTTATAGCATTTACAGTCAATGTTGGGGAAGTTAAAGTCCCCCCAAATGACCACCCTGTTCCTTTCACTTCTACCCAGAACAATTTTGCTAATCCTCTCTTCCACCTCCCTGGAACTCTGTGGAGGCCAATAAAAAACTCCAAGCAGTGTGACTTTTCCTCTCCTGTTTCTAACCTCAGCCCACACTACCTCAGTAGACGAGTCCTCATCAGAAGTTCTCTCAGCCACCGTTGTACTATCCTTGACTAACAAGGTCACACCTCCCCCTCTTTTATTGCCTTGCCTGTTCTTAATGAAAGATCTAAACCCTGGAACCATTCCTCACCCTGCTCTATCCATGCCTCCAAAGTGGTCACAACATTGAAGTCCCAGATACCTATCCATGCTACAAGCTCACCTACCTCATTTCAGATACTTCTGGCGTTGAAGTAGATACGCTTCAAACCACTTCGCTGTCTGCCAGCACATTCCTGTGACTCTGAAATCCTGTCCCTGTCCTCCCTACTCTTATTCTCCTGAGCACTGCAATTACACCTCCAGTTTCCATCCCCCTGCTGAGCTAGTTTAAACCTACCCAATTAGCACCAGCAAATTACCCACCCAGGATATAAGTACCCCTCTGGTTCAAGTGAAGACCGTCCTGTTTGTACAAGTCCCACCTTCCCCAGAATGAGCCCCAATTATCCAAGAACCTGAAACCCTCCCTCCTGCACCATCCTTGCAGCCATGTGTTCAGCTGATATCTCTCCCTATTCCTTATCTCACTATCATGTGGCACGGGTAACAAACCAGAGATAACAACTCTGTTTGTTCTAGCTCTCAGCTTCTACCTGAGCTCCCTGAAATCCTGCCTTACATCCCTATCCCTCTTTCTATCAATGTCGTTGGTACTTACATGGACAACGACTTGAGGCTGGTCACCCTCTCCCTTCAGGACCCCAAAGATACGACCCGAGATATCACGGATCTTGGCACCGGGAAGCAACACACCAACCGCAACTCTCATTCATTCCGAACAAACCTTCTATCTGAGCCTCTAACTATCGAGTCCCCAATGACTAACACTCTCCTCCTTTGCCTCTTTCCCTTTGGTGTAACAGGGACAGGCTCTGGGCCAGACACCTGGGCCCCGCTGCATCCTCTGGTAAGTCTACCCCCTCAACAGTATCCAAAACGGTATGCATGTTTTTCAGGGGAACGGCCACAGGGGATCCCTCCACTGATAGTTTTTCTCCCCCTTTGAACAGTCATCCAGCTTTCTTCATGCCTACGAGTGACTACTACCCTATAACTCTTATCTATCACAGCCTCTGCCTCCCGAATGATCCAAAGTTCATCCAGCTCCCGCTCCAGTTCCCTAACATGGTCTTGGTGAAGCGAGAGTTGGGTGCACTTCCTGCAGATATTCTTGGACGGGACACTAATGGCATCCCTCACTTCAAACACCATGCAGGAAGAACATTGCTCTCCTTGCACTGCCATCCCTGCTAGTCCCCTTATCACAAAGTAAAAAAGAAGAAACGCTGACTTACATAGCTGGACAGAAATAAAAATAAGAAGTCCCTCCTTTCCCAGAAACCTCTGATCTCTGACTTCAAAGTTAAAATCTCAAATCAGTGACTCACTGCTCCCAGTAGGCCCCTGGTGCAAGCTCCTGCCCCTTCGACTTGCTGCTGCCACTGAAAAACAGCTCCTTCTTTCCCAGTGACCCATGACCTATTTTTCCTATACTTTGATCCTAATTACTTTATTCCATTTGGCTCCTGGTCCAGGTAGTCATCCAAAGATTAAAATCCATTTTCTTTATTTTTAAAATAAATGCGAGGTTTTGCATTTTGGTAAGGCAAATCAGGGCAAGGCTTATACATATAATGGTAGGATCCAGGGGAGTGTTGCTGAATAAAGATAACTTAGGATGCAGATTCATAGTTCCTTGAAGGTGAGTTGCAGGTAGAAAGGTAGTGAAGAAGTTATTTAGTATGCTTGCCTTTATTGGTCAGTATAGGAATTGGGATGTCATGTTGTGGCTGTACAGGACATTTGTTAGGTCACTTTTGGATTACTACATTCAGTTCTGATCTCTCTGCTGTAGGAAAGATGTTGTTAAACTTAAAAGTATTCAGAAAAGATTTATAAGGATGTTGCCAGGGTTGGAGGGTTTGAGCTATAGGGAGAGGTTGAATAGGCTGGAGCTATTTACCTTGGAGCATCAGAGGTTGAGGACATTTATAAAATTATGAAGGGCATAGATAATGTGAATAGTCAAGGACTGTCTTTTTCCCAGGATAGGGGAGTCCATAACTAGAGGGCATAAGCTTAAAGTGAATGGAGAAAGATTTAAAAGGGACCTAACCAGCAACGTTTTCATGCATAAGGTGGTGCATGTATGGAATGAGCTGCCAGAGGAAGTGGTGGAGGCTGGTACAAATATGACATTTAAAAGCCATCTGGATGGGTATTTAAATAGGAAGGGTTCAGAGGGAAATGGGCCAATTGCTGGCAAATGGGACTAGATTAATTTAGGATGTCTGGTCGGTGTGGATGAGCTGGACCAAACGGTCTCTTTCCATGCTGTTCATCTTTATGACTTTATGACTCGAAATTTAACCTCCCACTGCTCATAGTCCTTAAACTTTCTTAGTCATATCAACGTTGTTGATTCTCTGTTAGGCCACAACAATTGGGTTCTTTCCCCAGCCATTTCAAATTCCTCTTCAACCCTGAGATATCCTTGCACCTGCCAGTGGCAGACAACACAACCTTAGTATTCATGCTCTTGGCTTCAGAGGAGAATATTTATCCCCCTAACTTTCTGTACCCGTTAGGGTACAAGGCATTTATTCACCCATTCTACAGCTACCACAGTTGTCCACATAAGCTGCAAGAGAATAAAATATTTTGGACAAGCACATGACCTGAAGCTCCTCCAGTGCTACCATCTTGATCGGTATGTCTGTCTTAGTTGTGGTCACCCTTCTGCCATTGATCCTGAGCCAAATCTGAAGTATTTAACCTATGGGCTATGACAGACTGGTGGAACAAAACATCCACGTAATTTTCTTCCTCCCTGATGTATTGCAGTGCGTAACTCTCAGAGTTCAGCTGAACAACTTTCAGAAAGGATTCCACAAGCTGCAGGCACTCACTGCAAACATGACAGCTGCAACACATCACCTGCTGTACCATTTCTTTGGCACTTTATTCAGAAAATTAGAATGTCACATTTTGAAAAATTGTTCAAAGATCATACGTTAAGTAGTTTAGCTAGTTAATCTACAAATCGAATACAGTACTTATATAACCCCAGTTCTAGTTTAAATTCCTGCCAATGTTTAAAGAAAAAAAGCACATAAAACTCACCAATGAATGATTTCTCTTCTCATCTAGCTAATGCCTCTAGATTTTAGCTGTCAGATCCTGCTGTGCCCTGATCACTTCCTCAGATTGCTCCTTGTCTTTTTACAATTTCATCAATCACTAATCTGTCGCATTAAGTACTCTGTCGATGCTGCACTCCTTCAAGCTGCCCTCTGTCCTACTCACTTCATGCATTAGCAAGACATCCTGTTCTTATACGAGCAGGTCAGCCACTGTTGACCGAGTAACCAGCAATAACTAGTCACTGTGCAGCTGTCACTAACAGGCAGTTTATTTACCATTAAACGTATGACAGAAATGTGGGGCAGAGGCTGTTAAGACAGGAAAGGTCTTGCTGGCTAGTAAACCTGTGAAACACCTTGTGTTGCCTCATTTTAAACCATAATCCAATCAGGCAGTGGTGAGGCCAGTGGTGAGCTATTCACCAGATTCAGGACCCTAAGGGCAAAGGTCTACCTTTCAACAGTTGTCAGCCAAACCTCTTTTGCTCAGTCGTGCCATCAGGAATCTCATGGTCACTGATGGACTGGCACACATCAGGATGGACATAGCTTTTACAGGATGGGGATTGCTAAGTGAGGGGTGTAGGCAGGTGGCAAATGTAGGGAAGTGCTTCTTAGTGGATACCCACATCTGATCTTGGATGACAAGCTGACCACAAAGTTTTGTGAGGACTGAGTCGCTGCTTGATGCACCATAACAATGCTTTGATTCTGTGATTTATATGTTGCACACATTGCATGTCAATGTGCCACTTGTTATTGGATTAATAACAGTTACAGCCAGATCAGGCCCTTCTGTGTTCATTAATTGGACATTTAATGCCCTCAAGTGGCAGAGGTGGGGAGAGCGCAGGAAGTCCAACCATCGACTTTACTGATCCTACCTTATTCTTGTGGAAACAAGATGGTGGTGGGCATCAGGTACACTATCTTCCCACTTAATTAAACACCAAGAATGCCATGAGAGGGGACAATATTCCATCCACAAATTTATGGTTGAAGTTATCATTAAATGTGGAATCTAAATAATGTTAGAAAGGGATCAAACCCTAAAATACTTAAGTCCTTTCACTCACTAAAGTCCACAGTTAAGTACTCTGTCAAAGCTGTACGTCTTCTACTGGTCTTCTTACAGACTCAGAAAGTCAGAAATGTACAGCACAGAAACAAACCCTTCTAACTAACTTGTCCATACCGACCAGATATCCTAACCTAATCTAGTCCCATTTGCCAGCAATTGGCCCATATCCCTCCAAGCTCTTCCTATTTATGTATCCATCCAGATGCCTTTTTAAATGTTGTAATTGTACCAGCCTCCACCACTTCCTCTGGCAGCTCATTCCATGCATGCACAACCCTATGCATGAATAAGTTGCCCCTTAGGTTTTTTCCCTCTCGCCTTAAACCTATGCCCTCTAGTCCTTGACTTCCACACACCAGGAAAAAGACCTTGTATATTTACCCTACCCATGCCCCTCATGATTTCATAAACCGCTATAAGGTCACCCCTCAGCCTCCAGTACTCCAGGGAAAACAGACTCAGCCTATTCAGCCTCTCCCCATAGCTCAAACCTTCTACCTTGGCAACATCCTTGTAAATCTCTTTTGAACCCTTACAAATTTCACAACATCTTTCCTATAGGTTTACTACTGTCAATAGTTTAGTAGTGCTTGTGAATTACTGGCATGCTTTTTCCATGTTCATGGTACTATATATGTTTATCATTGTTGGTGTTTTGTTCTTGACTTTGGAAACACTCACTGATCTGTAGCTTCACCTTCAGCTTTGAGACTGCTCCCATTTAACAGGTTACAAACAATTAACATTTACTCTTAACTCATGGATCATCTGAACAATGTGCTACAGAGTTGACTTAACTGCTAAGTAAAAAGCGAATGAATGATAAATTAATTTACAAAAGTAGTGCATGTATAACAATAAAATTAGAAGCTCTATTTGCTTTTGTATCATGGCATAGATTCCAGACCAGACAGTCTTTAACTTTCAGATAGTTACATGACATTGTGACATGTAATTCCCAATATAAAAGTGACCAGTGACCATCTCGCCTTTAGTCACTCTCTCTATGTAATGGAGTTAATGTAGTGTGTTCATTCACACAAAGCTACACATAATGTTATTCTGTGTGTAATGTATAGTAATATCAGTAACTACAGAACACAGACTATGTAAGTGTGATATGACAGCTGTGTAAATAGTGTTGTTAATAAACCTCAAGACATCTGTCCTGTCAAGAACCTAGCTTTAATAATGTTACATGTTCTAGCATTTAAAAACCACGAAGTGTATAATTTAAATCAACCAGCTTTAATGAATTATTATAGATATCTACAGCAGACAAAATTATTTAAATATGATGCATCTCTTTAATTTGAATTTATTCAATTACAGTTTTCAAAGCAATGTGAACTTTGCAGAAGAACTATATGGTAAAATGTTGTTACTGTAAACATCAGAACTAAATCTGATGAAAATAAAAAATGACTGAATAAATGATGCATTTGTATCATGATACAAGGCAAATATGTGACATCATGAATATCAACATATACTTTTTTCACGACCATTGTAATCTGCAGAATTCTAGAGAGCAATTATGAAAAAAAGTACATGGTATAAACCCCATTCAACACCCACAGCTTTTTAGATCTGTCATATTTTCCCTATGTACGCCTAAAAATGATAGTTTGACATCACCTTATGTCTCCTCAAAGATGGTAGGACCAAAAGAAAAAGTTATTGCCATTGATAGCACTTTTGGCATCACTTTAAAGAAACTTTCCTTACATCCCCAACTAATGATAAAATATAGCACTGTTATTATTCAGCAGTATCAAAAAGGAGTAAAGTTTGCCTTGTACCTCATGAATAAAAAACAAAGAGAGTTGGTATCAATGTTTTAAAGTAAGTCTGGGAGATTTAATGCATCTATAAATGGTATAATAAAACACAATATATTTTCCAAATGTTACATTGATATTAAAGCATAAATTTTACAAATCAAAAGTCTTGACACAAAGCATTCCAGAATAAGACTGTATATCTGCAAACTACAAAACCCTGCTGACATCCCCTTCGTTAACTTTACACCCACTATTCAAATTCTTGATACATGCTTCCATTGCATAAAGCACTAACTCACAATTACCACCTTGATATTGGTACTATATTTCTATAATGGTACCATGTATACAAGACAGTTTAGTTTAAAAGTAAAACAGAAAAAAAATCATTTAAAGAGCATTTTATAATCCTACATTTTTACAAGAATGATTTTGTAATTAAATTGCCATGGGCTCCAGTTAGTCAAGAGGCAGGTCGTCATCACTTCCTCAAAAGCAATTAATGTTGGACAATAAATACTGGCTCAGCCAGCAATGGTAATACCCCATAAACAACTGCATTAATGAACTATCTACTGTAGTTTGCTTTGGTAAATGTAAGAGAAAACAGCTTCGTGTTTTCTTCCTCTCCTGAAATCATCCCTATGGTTTTGAAATGTGCACTTTCATTGAATTTTGGAGGACAGAAAAACCAATTCAAATGCAGCCATATTAGTGAGCATTCAACTATGTCTCAGTTAATTTAGCTAGTACAAGGTGGCACAGTGGCTAACACTGCTGCCTCACAGCACCAGGGTCCCAGGTTCAATTCCAGCCTCGGGTGATTGTGTGGAGTTTGCACATTTTCCCTGTGTCTGCGTGGGTTTCCTCCAGGTACTCTTGTTTCCTCCCACAGTCCAAAGATGTGCAGGCTAGGTGAACTGGCCATGTTAAATTGCCCATCGTGTTAGATGTATTACTCAGAGGTAAATGGGTCTGGGTGAGTTACTCTTCAGAGGGTCGGTGTGGACTTGTTGGGCCAAAAGACCTGTTTCCACACTGTAGGGAATCTAATCTAAATATCAGTGAAATAGCTCCACAGAGGCTAGGATCCCATCACCAAGTCACCCTTTATTTAAATGTGGAGAGCCCTTGACACTGACAAGCTCCCTCAGTGCAGCTCTCAAAGTGAACATGCCTGACACTCCTGTTTTTTATCTTACTTACCCATTTTTCTAATCAACCTATGCGTTGAAGTTATTGCACACATCTGGAGTAGGTAGGACTTGAACACAGGCCTTTCTGGTCTAGTGGCAGGGACACCATCATTGCACTGCAGTGAGGGCTCTCAGATTGGACCAGGTTAACAGCCCCACTCTGGGAACTCATATTCTATGAGCTCCACCTGGCTGACCTTGTTACAATCACTACAGTTAGCATGTTCTTTAATCAAATTGTAAAGTGTACACTGCTGAGATAAATGACTCAAAATGTTACAACAATTTGCATTTAACTGTGAAATGTTGCATTTCTAGATACACATTTATTGTTTTGTAAAAAGACAAATTCAACCATTTACAGATCATTCGCCAAATATGATAAAATATTCCTTTGTCTGACAGTGATTTTGACAAAGGAAAAAAGGCTTATCTTTAAATGACAGTGTAGATTTCCAAATCCCAGGAGAAATTATTTGATTCTGTGCTTTTAAAAGGTAGTCTGGCTCTAGACTTTTCATTATCTCCTAATAAATGTATGTTTTGTGCACATAATTTCATAATGATGTTCCATTGTTTGTATATGTTAATAAGCCTTTATGAAATTGTAAACTAATTTCTGATTTTTCTACAAATAGTGCATCAAAGGTATTTTCCCCACATCTTTTCCTAAAATAATAAGATTTATTTCTTCCATTAACTACCAATATGTAATTTAATAGCCAATATCACCTACTGTGAATACGTTCTGTAATGTGATTTTGAATAGTGCCAATGAGCTATATTGAATGCCCTGAGAATTCTAAGGAAATATAATATCCATTATAAAGTCCAACTTCATATCATATCAATGCTAATTCCATTTTGTCAATAATATGAGGATCCTTACAAGTCACAGGAAAACTACAGAAATAATTATCAGAACTTTCTGGCTGTACTAGGGGGATGAGAAGTGGCAAGCGGGCTGCATTTTGAAAATAACCCTGGGTTAGCCAACCAGTGCATTACCATCTCCTGAGAATGTAGCTACAGGCAGGTGAGTAATAGAAGCCTGCAACAATGGTAGTTAATTAGTGCCTATTACTGGCAAGGTTAGGGTCATTACTGGCATTTTGCTGGGGGCACGTGGGCTCCAAATTGTGGGTGAAAACAGGCAGGGCCTTGAATATGGCTTCCAGGTTGCAGGCTGGGAATGGCCTGCATAATCTACTTATTTTTTCCATATCACTTTCAACCATGTCTGCACAGGTCCACAACTGCAGAGAATCCTGCATATAGGTAGAAACATCTGCATGAAGCGTTGGTCACAGTGGTGAACTGATTCCTGATTTACACTCTCTGTTCAATTTTTGGGCATGTAATGTTAGTTCTGTGGCTAGGCAGACGGTTTGCAATGTAGAATAACACCAATAGTATGGATTCAGATCCCGCAGCAGTGAAAGTTACTATTACCCATAAAGTTCCTGCCTTCACAACATTGCATGAGGTATAATGACCCTCAGGATAAACCATCACCACTCGTCTCTCTGTAAAGAGATAATAGGACTATGGTTACCCCTCTGCAATGTTGGCCAGGGAGCTGCGGCCACAAATAATGTATCTGCCTCTTCAGAAGGCAACTTCACCTTGAGCTATTTTCACATTCTCCGACTTGCTGTAGTGACACCCAGCTCTCCAGATGGGTCTGCTAACAGGGTAAAACAACAAATTCTCCCATTGATCTGGTAGGGTGTGTCTCTCACCTACTGTATTTAATTGGCAGTATTCCCAGAATTAGATGCTTAATTGACCATCTCCAGTGAAATGGTACACGTGGTGGTTGGGCATCTCCAGCAGTGTCAATCATGCTTTTTCTCCCAACCTTTGAAAATCTATAAATATGGTAAAACTCTCAAACTCTTTAATAATGCATCAGCTACTGGTTCAAGCTGAAGGAGATTGTGTCCTTTGACCATTTTTTCCTCCTCTATTTAAAAATGTTTTCATCCAGTGTCACTTCTATTTCTTATGTGTATTTTAAATTCTCTATCATATTTGCTTCCTGCCTTGTTGTATTTTCTTTTTTTATTGGGAAAGTTTAACTCATAGTTTATTTCCTTACTTTATCTTTGCTTCATTTTTGTTGATTCTGCATAAGAATGAATAATTTCAACTATTTGAAAGCTTTCCAGCATTCAGTGCTCCCGCATTGAACAATGAGAAGATGTCATGCTACACTGGTGTCGGGAAATGTGTAGTACTCATTTAGACAGGAGGGGATTATGCCAAGACCATGTAACCTGTGTAGCTAGGTTCTTGTAGCTGCAGTTACAATGACTGTTGATGACACATGATGATGTAAAGTAGCAATACATTTATGAATGTGAATTTGTACTTGCAATGAAGTGTTACCGGAACCTGCTGTATGCAGTCAGAAGTGTTTCAAAGGGGAGCTCCTGGCTGGCAGTATTTGACCTGGTGCAGGATTGTGTTATAAAATTGGTACCAGTGCCAGGAATCCATGGAGATCACAGCAGTGTTGAGCAAACAGTGAAGGCAGGGCACCACAAAGGCATGGTTGACAGGTAATGAGGTGAGCTACTGAGACTAGCATGAGAAAACATGCTCGGGCTCACAGAGAGAAACTTTCCATGAAATTGACACTGAGCTGATTTCTGGTCAACTTCAGCCCACTGCATCATTTAATGAAGCACTTCTCACTGATCTTTTTGTCATCCACTTGCTGTTCAAAAACTATAAACCATACAATATCTGTGAAGTAAAGACTAGATTTACAGTGTTTAGCCTAAATTTGGGGTTGTAGTCAAACAGATGGAAGCAGAATAAGGGCAGAGGATGGTGCCAACTTCTGCATCTGCCAAACTTCCATTTACAGTTGAAGCACTTGGTTCAGCCATGGAAATGTAAAGAAGGTTATAATGACATGGTTTCATTAAACAGATAATTTTCTGCAATGGCGGCCTCATTTACGTGTGTTTTGATCATGACAAGCATTGCTGTGCACCTATGGTCAAGTATAACACTGATGTTCAGAATTCTTTGGCAACATCTCACGGTATGCTCAAAGAAATAATTATTTTTAATCACTGCTATTTAAATCTTTTATTTTTTTTCAGTTTCTATCTATTCTATTAACTGTCTTTGTGGCAGTTAATATCAAGCAAGATTTTCTACAGTTCAAAGTAACTAGAATGGGTCGAATATTATGGTGGAGAGTGTGTTGCTGGAAAAGCACAACAGGTCAGGCAGCATCCGAGGAGCAGGAGAATCGACGTTTGGGGGCCAGAGCTCTTAATCAGGAATAAGGCTGGGAGCTTCGGGGTGGAGAGATAAATAATCCTTCCATCAATTTAAGTGAGAAAAGGTAATACAATTTTGCTATTTTGCAAGCAGCAGCTTATCAGAAATTAAACTCATGCTGGTTTCCCTGGTACTTGTCTTTATTTGAGGAAATTCATATGGGGAAGGCTTTGATGATATCTTGATGATCACAGTTATCCCTTACAGTCTTAACTGATGTCATTTATGTACTTTCCTTAGTTCTTAAGTGAGCAGCATTATTATGAGATCCTTTTATCCACCAGTCAACTTCATTAGAGAAACAACATATTGTAGAATGTACACAGATCTCTCTAGGATATTCTTACGGTATACTCTTCTGAGGATTCCAGGATTGTATTTGTGTGCTACATGCTTTGCATCAGAGGGTGAAGATCCTTTCAGGAACAATTTAATTATTCCAAGAGGAGTAGCAGTTTTAAGAGCATAAGGACAACATATTCCTTGCTGCAAGAGGGATTGTACAATCTGAGATCGGAGACCAATTCTCTGCCAGATTTGGCCACTACGGGAAGACTTCAATTATATTTTTACCTTTCCCATCACAATTATGCCATGATATACAGACATTTGTCCTTGCCCATAATTCACATGGCCTCCATCATGTTAGCTCACCAGATTTCAAATTTAGCCAAGAAAATAACTTCTACATGTAAATTTGGATTGCTGCTTTAATTTTACCCATTTTTTTTATTTTGGAATGATGACAGTGCCTGTTTAATTAATTTTAGAATTTATTTTCTACTGATGTAATTGTATACTGTTTAAGATTATACACAATCTATTGTTACTCCTAAGGGTTATGTGACTTGCAGTGGAAGTATTTTGTTTTTTGATTGATTAAAAATATCTGAATACCTTAATAGGTAGAGCAAAGTAACCCTTCAATCAGGGTATCCAAATGAAGCTCATTATGTTTAGCCCTTGAAATTCAGATTTACAAATACTTATTTATTGACTAGTTTATCCTGTTTAAATTTTCCAGAACTGTGACAAAAAAAGATTTTTTTTCAGTGAATCCTCTATTGGATTTGTTTTTCGTAGATACACTTGACACAAGGGTAATACTTTCTATGCCAAGATTTAGAAATACATCCAAAAAGGCTGATATGCACAGCTCAGAGTAAGGCAAAGTTATGATAGGAAGGCATTGATATATATGGATTGATTGCTGCCATCATGTTTGAACAGTGACCAAGCCTTTGTTTTAGTTTGTTTTAATCAAATAAATGGTTTCAAATTCAAACACAACCATTTTGTGGGAATACTGAAAACAATTTTTGGTAACTCCATTTGTGTAAGTAAAGATTTCTAAATTCTGTAACTACCAACTCTAGTTATAAGTGATATATTTTTAAAACATCTGTTCTATATTTTGGAGTTTTGGTGGTAAATTATGAAGGCAGCAGTCAGTTGGGAGCTATCAAAATTGTGAGTCTAGATTCAGGAATTCATTGAGAAAGGAGCTGCACATGAAATAAGCAATTGCATTTCAAGTTCATTTTCAAGTTGATCCTTATCTCAGGAAGGGCATCTTGTTGGTTAAGATGGTTCAAAATGCCTAGAAAACCTTGTAATTACTATAATTACATTGTTTTCTCTGTGTACTGTTCAACTAAGTTAAGTGCATTTATCATGTGCTTTCCAGTCTGAGCTGTAGTCTCATATCATTTTTTTATTGCACGTGTGATACAAAGTGGACAATATCAGATTGGCTGCTTCTGTAAAGAGTACCTGATGCTTATTTCCATTGTAGTCAATGGAAAATGTGTTATCACAGAATCACAAAGTTGGATGATGCAGAACGAAGCCACTCATTATATCATCCCTATAATGGTTCTTCAAATGAACATCATTACCTAGTGAAATCTCCTCCAATTTCCCAAAATCCTTGCACATTGCTTTAATGCAGATAATCATCCAATATCCTCTTGAATGCCTCAATTGAACCTGCTTCAACAACACTTCCAAGCAGCACACTTCATAGCCTAGCTACTCACTGAATGGATTTTTTCTTGATCTCATATCACCCTTGCTTCTTTTGCAAATGATTTTAAATATATGATATCTCATTCTTCCTCTTTACAAGCGTGAACAGTTTTCTCTTTGTATACTCTATACAGCCACTTTGAAAACCTCAACATATCTCCTCCTAGCCTTCATCTTTTCAAGTAGCACAGTCACAACTTCTTCATTCTATGCTCATTAATGAAGATTTTCATCCTTGTAACCATTGCGTAAAAGCTTCTGCATTCTCTCTGACATCTTTCCTATAAGTAGCACCCAGAACTTTACTCTAAATGAGGTCTAACAAGAATCATTTACAAGTTCAAAATCACTCCCTTGCTTTTGTAATCCATGCCCCTATTAATACAGCCAAGGTTACTGCATAGTTTGCTTTGTGCTCTTTCTAACTGCTCTGCCATCTTCAATGATCTGAATACATAATTATCAAGGTCCCTCTGCTTCAGCATCCCCTTGAGAATCGTATCTTCTATTTATGTTAATTTTCAATGTTCCTCTTACCAAAATTCATCACCTCATGCTTCTATGTCGACAGCTAATCCAATACCACCCATTGTAAGTCACTGGCTGAGATACATTTTGACAGCAGATTCTTTTGCCTACTGATGATATGGAGATGATTTGTATTGCAGATCTACACTTAACAAAATGCAAGTTCAGTAAGGTTGTCATCAGAATAGGCAGGAGCATGTTTCACAGTTCCAACTTGCATTCTAATCCAGCAAAGCTGTGTTTTGACAGCTCAGCCTCTCATCCTGAAGAACTAAACTATGAGCAATTTTGTGCTGTGTACTCAGAGGCATGGTGAAATTGGGTTAGATTCCCAAATTTATTTGAAAAATAGTTCTTAACAAAGAGAAAAGGTTTTTGTCTTGTCACAAAAGGTGGGACTTGAAGCTGCTCCGACGAGTATAAGCAAGTACACTGAATTGGCTACCATTCATGTTAATTATAAGATAAGGACACTGTCCTCAGGGGTTTCTTCTTTATTAATCTTAAACTGTTATAATTATTATCTTTAATGCTTTTAAAATTTGAATCTGGACAAAAGGCAACAGCTAACTCTTATGATGTTACTCAATCTCTTGAAAATGTTAGTTTTATGAATTTTAAAAATTTATTCCACTTCAATTTGTTTGAATTCCAGTGCAGCATACCGCAGCAGGGTTAGCAGGAAGAGAATGATGTATAGTGAGCAATACTTATAGAATATAGTATGTAAAGTTTAACACAAAAAATGCATATTAACCAACACTTAAACAAGTTAGATGGGATGCTATTGTTGACAGGAGCATACTTCTTGAACTCTGTTTAAAGAACAGCAGAAAATCACGAGAATTCTATGAAAGTCCTAAAAGGTTATACAGCGTGATCAGATAAAGGTTGGTTCTTTGATCTCAACCAGGAGTCATGTTTGCAGGGCGTGATGTGGGAGTCCCAACTCCAACCAGCACTCTCTTTAAATGTGACTGTGCTTCTGAGTGTGATCATGGATTTACCACTAACTGCATTTAAAATCAATTGTTTCGATGGACCTTGTCCATTTCAAGCAATGCTATTGTCTATAGTACACAGTGAATGGTATTTGTTTTAATAGTGTTCATTGACTATTATGGTGCATAATAATTTTCAAGAGTTACCCTTCTAAGCAGCACAAGCTATACTACAGGTTTAGCTACTATTTAAGTCTTTTTTCACAAATAACTTGCAGTAATGAGTAAAAGATAAGAGTTACAAATCTATACCGGCAGCATCTCAGTCACAAGTGCATGCCTACAGTACAACTGTCCAGAGCTACTTTTGGATTTTTTTTCTTTTGTATAATGAATAACAAGCATAATATACAGCCAGAGACAACTGTAAAAAATATCAGACATTTCACAAAAAGGTGTCTCTATTGAATTGATTTCTTAAAAGTGCTCAAATTGGGCTGGAAACTGAAACAGGGAATTCCTTTTATTTTGCTCAAGTTTCCCAATGCACAACCTGTTCTGAAAATATTTGCATTGCCACACCAGTGACTTGAATAAAAATGTTCACACATAAAGATCACTCTTCATCTGTATTCACATACCATGCTAATGTGTCAATAGAACATCTATTTCAAATAAATTACTATTTGTTTGTGAAGAAAATCTTACCCAATCAATGAAAACAGTTTATTCAGTTATAAAATTCTTGCTTTTCTTTAAATATTTTAATCTTTAATTTCTATTAAGACATATAGTCATGTTGCCTCTGGATTGATACTTCATTTCATACATCCACATCGGCTAAATAGCCTATTCCTGTTTCATTGGAGGAATAATTGTACTTCAGTTAACCATAATGTTATAGTTCAACCTAAACTACTGTAATTTTATTTGGATTCAAATGAAAGAACTTATTAGGTAAATGCAGCTGCAAATAAATTCTTATTTTCATTTAGTATTAAGTGTGAGATTTTTCATTTCAGAAATTCATTTCACTAGTCAGTGTTTTATATTTATCAACAGATAAAGATGCAGGGGTAACATTGAAATCACTTGCTTAACATTGTTAATTAAGGTGAAGCCTGGAGCAGCCCGAAAGGGTCTAACCCATACATATCAAGAATACTTACATTTCTTGGTATTGCAATATTAATGATAAGTTCCCTGCTATTTTCTAGTGTTACAACAAATTAATAAAATCAATAGGTGTAGAATGAAGTAGCAATATAGTAAATTGTAGCACCATTCAATCACTGTTATCACTTGACTTAATTTTTTTTACTTGATTTACAAAATTATAAAAGAAAGATTTTAGTGTTTTTTTTTAGCCTGAAAGCTGATTAAGTAGATTACCACGAAGCTTAGAATTTCAGCTTAGACTGAGTTCCTCTGCTGCAGAATGACTACATTAATTCACTGCAGGATTCGTGTGATATCTACATTCCATGGATTCATCCCAGTGGTATAGGAGGTCCACTCTGTCACAGCAAACTGCCAAAGGAGATGTCAGCTAGGAGCCATTATCAAATGAAGCTGAAAAGAAAGAAACAGAGAATGAATGAACCTGACAACAATAAAGTGCATATTTCTACTTACTCCTTGTATTTGTTCAGTAAGTGTGTAATTTGCTGAACAGGAAATCAGTTGCATGTTGTGATATGTCTACTGAGGCACATAATTGGCCACACTTCAACACCTATCTCACTTTCCTTCCATTCATCTCCTGTTTCTTTCTCACTACTGAAAGAATTCTGTTGAAGTATGCTTTTAAAAATATTTGGAGCTCTCCCAATGACTTTCGTTCAAGGTGCAAACCTGGATTGATTATTTGCAGGCCATCTGACCTTGGGAGTGCACCATGACCACACTAGTCCTTTTCTCACTGATAGCAATCAAAAGTGGAAATCTTAGTGGGCCCTGATGTAACATTATTTGTACCAACTCTGGTGTGAAAACTTAATTCTGCAGATTGGGAATCAAACCACATCTGGCAAAGCAATTACTTACTTGGTTATCAAACATGGAGTTTATGAATCCCAATGTCTTTGAGATTACTTGGCCTCAGATCTGGTTAAGGAATTAGCAAGATTATGTGGTCACATAGGAAAGGAAATTTTGCTTTTCATTCAGTAAAACTTGCAGAAGAGAGGAAATAAATAACATTAACTGAGCTTTTTAAAACATTAATATCCAATATCACAATTTCTTTCTGGTCAGCTGTACAGAGTTTAATGACAGCTTCAGTGCTTTCATTTGTATTCAGCATATTCTGAAGTGACTAATCTCAGAGTAACACAGTTACACATCCACTTTCACAACTCACAATAACAAGTCATCATTAGTATTCTTAATATACAGTCGCTAACTTGCCACTTCCTTCCCCTTCCATTTTAATATTTAACTTTAATGTCTTGAAAGAATCAAGAAGAAGTAACCATTAATAAAAGGCAAATGTGGGGAAATTGAATTACAGCTGTACATTTTACAGCTATCGACTGAATCTTCTGTTCAATTGGCTAGGTCGAAGTTGCACCAAGTGCTTTGGAAGGCTTGTTGCCTCAATAATTTGGATACAGAACTGGCTTGAAGGTAGAAGATGGAGGGTGGTGGTGGATGGTTGCTTTTCAGACTGGAGGCTTGTGACCAGTGGTGTGCCACAAGGATCATTGCTGGAACCACTGCTTTTTGTCATTTATATAAATAACTTGGATGCGAACATAGGAGGTATAGTTAGTAAGTTTGCAGATGACACCAAAATTGGAGGTATATTGGACAGCGAAGAAGGATATCTCAGAGTACAATGGGATCTTGATCGGAGGGGCCAGTGGGCTGACGAGTGGCAGATGGAGTTTAATTTAGATAAATGTGAGGTGCTGCATTTTGGAAAGGGAAATCAGAGCAGGACTGATTCACTTAATGGTAAGGTCCTGGGGAGTGTTGCTGAACAAAGAGACTTTGGAGTGCAGGTTCATAGCTCCTTGAAAGTGGAGTCGCAGGTAGATAGGATAGTGAAGAAGGCATTTGGTATGCTTTCCTTTTTTGGACAGAGCATGGAGTATAGGAGTTAGGAAACCATGTGGCGGTTGTACAGGACATTGGTTATGCTACTGTTGGATTATTGCTTGCAATTTTGGTCTCCTTCTTATCGGAAAGATGTTGTGAAACTTGAAAGTGTTCAGAAAAGACTGACAAGGATGTTGCCAGGGTTTGAGGATTTGAGCTACAGGGAGAGGCTGAATAGGCTGGGGCTGTTTTCCCGGGAGCATCAGAGGCTGAGGCATGACCTAACAGAGGTTTATTCATGAGGGGAATGGATAGGGCAAACAGACAAAGGTTTTTTTCCCTGGGGTGGGAGGGTACAGAGTTAGAAGTCATAGGTTTAGGGTGGGAGGGGAGAAATTTAAAAGGAAACCAAGGGGCAACTTTTTCATGCAGAGGTTGGTGCATGTATGGAATGAGCTGCCAGAGGAAGTGGTGGAGGCTGGTAAAGTTACAACATTTGAAAAGCACATGGATGGGTACATAAATAGGAAGGGTTTAGAGGGATATGAGCCAAGTGCTGGCAAATGGGACTACATTAAACAAAGGTCCTTTGCCTAAGATGGGGGAATTCAAAACTGGGGGGCATATTTTAAGAACTAAATTGCCTGTAGTGTTAGGTGAAGGGGTAAATGTAGGGGAATGGGTGTGGGTGGGTGCGCTTCGGCGGGTCGGTGTGGAATTGTTGGGCCGAAGGGCCTGTTTCCATGCTGTAAGTAATCTAATCTAAAAAATTATTTCAGGATATCTGGTCAGCATGAATGAGTTGGACCAAAAAAGACCAGGACTCGAGAGGTTAGCTCAAATTTCTCTTCACAGACGCTGCCATGCCTGCTGAGCTTTTCCAGCAATTTCTGTTTTGGTTTCTGATTTACAGCATCCACAGTTCCTTCGGTTTCTCTGGTAGCTCTGGCCAAGGAGAAAAACCCAAAAAGACAAAGCTAGCAATGCAAACCAAGGACGCTATAAGAATCCAGGTAGGTTCAGAGTGAGAAAATGCTGTTAGAGCAAGCATAGAGTTCAGAGAAGCAGCCTGGTCCAGTCCATGAGCTGGGTGCATGTCACGAGCATACAATGTCCTTGTTGCTTCATTACAATGATAGTTGCTGGGCAGCTCAAGATATCGCATTAAAGTGCTGAAGCATCCTGTAAGTAGATCAGAGATGTGCCAGGAGGTGTACTAGAGCCTACCACATGGTAGATGAAATGTCCACAGATTGGGGTGTGTGAGGCCCATTTGACGAGATAGTAAGATGGGGGGACTGAATATTAATGAGGTGAGTTGTGCTTTTAACAAGACATTGAGCAAGCATTAATCCAAATAAATTGGCATCTTACTGCTGCCTAGAGAGAATCTTAACATACTGCTTGTGAAAAGCATAAAAAAAACGAGATAATCTGAATGTCAAGATGGGCCTTGCCAGATTTGTCACTGGGTTCTGCCTCACATCTTGCCATATCCCACATTGTTCAAACCCCTATCAGATTCTACATTTTGTGTGACAGGTCCTCTGAAAGCAGTGAATATCTGGGATATCATTATCAGGATTACACAAGAGTTTGAAAGAACTATTCCAGTTCTAAATTACACATGCAACCTCCATAGAAACCAGAAAACAATTATATTGAACTCTTGGCACACAACAGGACTAGGTCAGTTGTAGGATACTTTGCAAAGAATAGTTGAAAGGATATCAGACCTGCCATGCAACCCAAACTGTCCACCGACCTTTTAACATACACACCATCTAATGTGCTACTTTGCAATAACAGTGTTAATGTGAAAAATTGCCCTCTAGTCTCTCATTTTTCTGACCACTGCCTCAGGACCGTTGGTTCTGATCTTGTTAGGGAACATTGTGAATCAGATGTCAAATTTCTCTGTGCTTTCTGCTACTTCACTGTCCCATTATTCAGTATTGGGAGTGCCATAGTTGCAATAGCAGCAGGTGTTTTTGATGTTGTTCTAGATTCAGGCACGCAGACAGTTTTTTCATCTATCATTCCAACAATGAAATAAACAAGTTTTCTATGACTGCAGCGTAATGATTAAGGGGGAGAAAAAAAATCTAGGTTCTGCAGCAGTCACTTAAATTCTTCCATTCCTGTTAGTTACCTCACATAAATGTTGCCAGTAAACATTTTCAGATTATTCAACTGGTTCACTATAAACCAAGCTGCAGCATCACTGACAAGAAAATTAGCATCTCCATGGAATAAAGACTATGGTTAACTTAATTATTAAAATCACAACTATTTCTGCTGTCCAATTAAACTCTTCAGAATTAAAGAACATAAAAGACTTAGTTCATTGCTATCCATTGTATTCATAGATCTGATTCATTTGTGCAAGCTACATAATTCTAATGAATTTCACTTGTCTGATATACCAGCAGCCAATCATTATGCCTTTAGCCTTCTGCAATAAGATTGCTTTTGCACTTAGACAGAGAGAGAGTCACATTGAGTGTGTGAATGAACAAGGGACAGAGACAAACAAGTGAGGGTGATGAAGTGAAAGACAGTGACAAGACAGAAAAAGATAAACACAAGCATGAGAGAGAGAGACCCGCAGTACAAGAACAAGAGACAGAGTGGTACAGAAAGAGGGAGAAAAACAGAGAGATAAGATTTAGACATAGCAAGGTAGAAGACAAGTGAGTGCGATGAATAATTCGGTTTGAGTTAATTTTATAAGAGTTCAGTTGAAGGCAGTCTCGATCAGAGAATCATATGTTGAGGCCAGAATTCGTTATTTATGCTTTTTTTTCATTTATTGATTTTTATATTGTCTCACAATATCTTGTTTTCTTATACTCAAATTGTTTGAAAGACTGATTTTAAAAGTTCACACTGTCATGCATGTTGGCAACACAGGCATGACAACCCAAAAGCAGAATAATGGAAGTAATATTATCAGCTGTGAAGCCACCGGATTGACACAAAGTCCAATATAATTTGTGCTTCAATCCAAAATACCCTGCAGAAATCCCCAGCCTGAATCTTGCAATAACTGACAAAGCAATAACACTCACCACTAACCCTGAAGGAAAAGCATACAAAGATCAAACAATCTTTATGGTATGGATTTCTTTTTTCCCAAAATCAATTTGAATTTGCTACCATGTTTATGATTTGGAGACACCGGTGTTGGACTGGGGTGTACAAAGTTAAAAATCATACAACACCAGGTTATAGTCCAACAGGTTTATTTGGAAGCACTAGCTTGGCGTTGTGTGATTTTGAACTCTGCCATGTTTTGGAATCTTCAGACACCCAGCAACAGTAGTGTCATCAAGTATTATTAGCAACCAATCAAATTGAAGTATTCTGATTGACAGCAAAACAGGAGCATATTAAGATGGGTAAATCTGGCCAGATGCTTGGCCATTTGCTTCAGATATAAAATATTTTTTAAAAAAAAGAATTACAGATTCTGGAAATCAGAAACAGAAACAAATTATTGGAAAAACTCAGGAGGTTTGGCAGCATCTGCAGAAAAGAAAGCAGAGGTGTCACTGGACCTGAAATGTTAACTCTGCTTTCTCTACTTAGAGGCTGCCAGGCCTGCCGAGTTTCTCCAGCAATTGCCGCCATTGTTTATAAAATATTTTATGTCATATTTAAAATAAACAACTCATTTGCATTAAAAGTTTCAAACAAGTGGAAAAATAGTTTTATAAATAATGATAGTATTGCAAATAATCTTAACATTAAATCTGAGTTTAAAATAAAGTTAAAGCACACAATGGGCACAGACACTCTTGAACCTAATATGTCATGTGATGTTATTCTTCCAAAAGATTCAGAATTGTCGCTAGTAGGCAACAGACACAATGCCTACTCTACCATTTCAAGAAACTCCAATGTCCATGGCAGATTTCCTTTCATAACACCTGGAGCATCCACATGTTGGAGATACTGCTCAGTGAAAGTACATTCAGATCCTGGAAAAATGTAAACTTATACTCTTACTGTCTTGCTATTGTTACGACACAGTTCCAGTTGGAATGCCATGCCTCTAGGAATTCTCATGCATGTCTCTGTTTGGCTTGTCCTAGGATGGATGTATTGTCCCAGTCGAAGTTGTCCTTCCTTATACTTATGTAAGAATACTAGTGAGTCAGTATCTATCAATAAACACATTGACTTGGACCCAATTTACCACCCCCTGAGAAAAAACAACAGTAAGTGACATCACTATAGAAAATGACATCACCACAGGACATAACATCACCAACCCAAGGAAACCCAAGCATATAAATAGAAAGCAGGAAACACCAGTAGTGCTTTGTCCAGAGGCTCACTGAAGATGTTACCTAGCATGGTGACGAAACATTTGAAAATGAACCTTGCAGTTCAGCGAGCAAACCTACATCCAGTTCTTTGCCTCTCACTTTTTAACAGATTACAGTGTGGGGTGAATCTTTTCTGTGTGGCTGGTTTAAATTAGCAGAGGAGTTTATATAGTGTTGCAACAATAGCACGATAGTAAGATGCTATAAGTTTACATTTTTCCAGGATCTGAATGTATTTTCACTGAGTAGTATCTCCAACATGTGGATAGTCCAGGTGTCATGAAAGGAAATCTGCCATGGACAGAATAACATCACATGACATATTAGGTTCAAAAGTGTCTGTGTCCATTGTGTGCTTTAATTTCATTTTAAGCTCAGATTTAATGTTATGATTATTTGCAATACTATCATTATTTATAAAACTATTTTTCCATTTGTTTGAAACTTTTAATGCAAACGAGTTGTTTATTTTAGATATGGCACAAAATATTTTATAAACAACGATGGTAATTGCTGGAGAAACTCAGCAGGTCTAGCAGCCTCTATAAAGAGAAAGCATAGGAAACCCAAACATATAAATAGAAAGCAGGAAACACCAGCAGTGCTTTGTCCAGAGGCTCACCAAAGATGTTACCTGGCATGGTGACGAAACATCTGAAAATGAACCTTGCAGCTCAGTGAGCAAACATACACCCAGAACCTCAACCTGAGCTACAAATATTCTCAAAACTTGATGGGAAACGAAATTTCCAGAGGTCACTATTTAAAGTAAAAATTAACAATTTTATTCTTTAAGTCCAACAGAGAATATTGAAACCAACAACTATTGTCAACTCCTTTCTCTTATTCCTATCTTTAACCTCCCACTCTACAATACTGGTCTGATAAAAAGTTCCAATTAAAATTTATAAAAAAGCATCACGTTTCAAAACCAGCTTTGCTGATTCTTCTTTGTAGATTCTCTCCAGGTCAGCCTTGATGTTCTGATGTGCACTCCCCATGACAGGTACCTTTCAGAGAGCTCTTCAGCTAGCAGTCTACATTTGCTGGTCTGTGGCAGTTCTCCCCCTAACTGTTCAAAATGTCTGGTTTTATACCCCAAAACATCGGATCATTTCACTGATTATAGTATTATCACAATACTAAATTCAAATTTGATTGAATTTTGGGATCTAGGGGTATAATCTATACTGATTGGCTGAATTTGAATTTGTTTTTGTTTCATTGCAACCCAGTTGCTGCTATTTGTTTCAACCACATGTTACATTGTTACCTCATTCGGGACCTTGTTTGTGCTTTGTCAGTCCTTGCTGGCTTTCCAACTTTCTTAAAGTTACAGTACACCTAAACACCTTCATAACACCTCCCCCTTAAGAAAAAAATGAACCACCATGATGAAAAGATGGCTTCTTTTAATCTAATTTCATATTAACTTCTTGCCACATACATATAACATTGAATAGATACCAATCTTATCCATACTTTATCAGTTAAATCCAAGATAACACATCTGTTATTACATTCTTATGACCCACAACATGTACGATATGTAAATTAAAAGTCTAACGTAAGACTGCAATGAAATAGTCTTATATTCTTGTCTTTAAAGCATTCCAAGAATGTAAGAAGATTGTGATCTGTGTACACAACCATCTCCAACACATTGTTCGTGACATACACTTTAAATAGTTGTCAGGCCAGTACCAAACTCACAATGTCACTAACATTGATGGCAATTTAAAAAGGTTTTGAAATGTTTGGTGTAGTTAAAACTGGGGCTGTGGTTAGTATTGCTTTCAAATGGTTGAATGCGTCCAGGCATTGTTCTGTCCACTGAAACTTTGTGTTCTTCTTCAGCAAATCGATCAACGGTGCTACTACACTGCCGTAGTTTGGAACAAACTTTTGGTACAATCCTCTTAGTCCCAGGAATTGAAGCATCTCTTTCTTCGAGGTTGGCTGTGGAAATTCCTCGATGGACTTCATCTTTGCGTTCTGTGGGGGTCAACCTTCCATGACCAATCTTATGTCCAAAAAACATTACTTCTGCTTTCGCAAATATCGTTTCATTTATTACCGGTTTTGTTTCTTGAATCATTCAAAGAGCTCTGCCAAGTGTACCATGTGATCTTTCCAGGACTTACTAAAGATCACTACATCATCCAAATAGACGGCACAGTTTGTTAATCCAGCTACAACTCTGTTCATCAGTCTTTGGAACATGGTGGATGCATTCTTCATTCCAAAGGGCATCACTTTAAATTGATATAGCCCATTTGGGACTACAAATGCAGAATTTCTTTTACCGTCTGTGATAAAGGTACCTGGCAATAACCATGCAGTAAGTCCAACTTGGTGAAGTAATTGACTTGTCCAACTTTCTTGACACAGTTTTCCAATCGCAAGATTGGATGCATTGCATTTTGTAACGGTGTTGACCTTTCAATAATGCATGCAAAATTGTTGAGTCCATCCGGTTTGGGAACTAGAATAATAGGCAAACTCCACTTGCTCTGGCTCGGTTCGATGATATCCCCATTGAGTATGGCCTCCACCTCCTTCTGGACCTTTCTGGTTTTGAAAGGATTAAGCCAATAGGTGCATTGTTTAATCAGAGCAGTATCCCCTACATCTACTTCATTTACAATCGCATAAGTCTTCCCCATCTCATTCTTACATATGTCCTTATTGAAGCAGTAACAAACTTTTCAACCGTGTTCTATGTTCCAGACACAGATAGCTTACTAACCAATCCCACTCTGCAAGGATGTCTTCATTTTTTAACATATTTTGAGGGATCTCAAAGTCCGCATCATCTGGATTTGATTCCTCACTCTCTGGGGCAGTAACTAACACCTGCTTCCCCAGTTCTTTCTCTCTAGTATAATATGGTTTCAACACGTTCACATGACATACCCGATACCGTTTTATTTCTATCTGGCATCTTTACTAGATAGTATACCTGACTCAGCTTTTTCTTAATTTGTTCGGGAGCTATAAAGCTGACTTTGAAGGGATCTCCTATCACTGATAACAGTACTAACACATCATCCCCTTGGGAAAACATCTGATTCTCAGAGCCACCTGTTTCATTCTACGCTGTGCCCTCTTTATGTGCTGTTTAGCTAACTCACCTACTCAATTTAGTCTCTTCCTCACCTCTGATACATAATCTAAGTGTGAGATCTCTGACTTTGGTCCTGTCAATCTTTCTTTAATCAATTTCAAAGGGCCTCTCACTTCATGCCCAAATATTAACTTGAAGGTAGTGAATGGAGTAGATTCATGTGGGGCATCTCTAACGGCAAACAACACGAATGGGATACCTTTATCCCAATCATTCGGGTAATCCTGACAGTAGGCTGTCAACATGGTTTCCTGTCTGTATGCTGCCAGAAACACAATCTGGTGCACTTCGGCCCATTTCTCCTCTGCACTAACCTGCCGTGGTCTCCATTTCTGTTTTAGGATTCTATCTTTCAGATAATAATCCTCTGGAATATTCTCTGCCTCCTTTATTGGAGTACACATCCACATATATATCTTTTATCATCTTGCCTTGCTGTTGCAAGTCCTTTGGCCTTTCAGGGCTAAACACTTCTGTCTGATCCTCTGCCTGTTCAGGTTTTTCCTGCACCATTAGTCAAACAGGGTGTCCGCTAAGTGAACCTCAACTCCTTCATCTTTGTCATTAGTTTGTGCTTCATGCTGTGACTTATGATAGTGGGATCTGGTTACCACACAGTCTAGGTAAATATCAGTATATTTCTGTCAGTCTCTTCAGTTTCTTGGGCTTCTCCACAACAAGGAATGCCACTCCCACATTGGACCCTGCCAAACCATTCCCAAGAACAAACTGGATTCCTGGAACTGACACTCCTACTGTTACTTCCCCAGTCTTGAGTTAGCACTCCAACCTGATCTTACATAGGAGAATGCCAAATTTCTGTCCATCTATCCCACAAATTACCACACTCTCTGGTAACAGACCAGAAACAGTGCATATTCGCTAACTATCAGCGACTGGTTAGATCCTGTATCTCTCAAAATGCTAACTTCTTGTCCTTCTCCCCCTTTTCTTTCTGAGTAAACTTTATGCACAAAGGCATATTCTTTATAGAGATCAGGTACTAACTCTATATCTAGCCCCTGCCTAGGCTGTACACTCTCCTGCAGCTCCTTGACTCTTCTTGGGGTTTCCTCTACAACCTTCAGTAATACCACTGGCTTAGCTTCTTTTCCCACACCTTTTCCCACAGTGCCTTTCTTTAATGACCAGCACTATGACTTTACGTGTCCCACTTTACCACAGTGGAAACACCTGAGACCTTTCACCTCCTTTCCACCCACTTGGGCTTCTCTTTTTTAACCTGTGGTAAACTGTTATCGGTGTTCTCTACTCTTTCTTTCATTGTGTAGGATCTCCCCTTCTCCCAATTTCTATCCCTCACAGGATGAAATTCTGGCCAGAAGCTTATCTTATGCACCAGCATGTATTCATCTGCTAATTCTGCAGCCCTTCTCACTTCCTGAACTTTCTGTTCCTCCACATGAATTCTTATCATCTCCTCCAGCAGAATAATCTCGCTTAGAGCCTCATAGGTCCTATCTATCTTTAAAGCATGCACCCATCTATCAAAATGACTATGGTTTAATTCTTTTGAACTCAACAAAAGTCTGACCTGGTTCCTTCTTTATGTTTCTGATACCAATTCATAAGCACTTAAAATAGCCTGTTTAACATCTTCATAATCTCTTGACCCCTCATCTGACAGCACGGCAAATGCCTCACTAGCTCTGCCTAATAGTTTAGTCTAAACTAGCATTACTCATAAATCCTCGGACCATTCCATCTGCCTAGTCACTTTTTCAAATGAAATAAAGAAGGCTTCAACATCTTTCTCATCAAAATCTGGCAGAGTTTTGACATTTTTGTATACATACCTTATCTCTTAATCTCTTTCCTGTTGATTTGACTTTGCTGACTAATTTGCAACTTCAAGTTCAAATTCTCTCTTTTTGTCTCTCCCTTTCTTCACTCTCTCTTTCTCTCTCCCTTTCTTCTCTCTCTCTTTGCTCAGCGAAAAACATTCTCTCTCTCTCTCACAGCCTTTCTCTTTCCACTCTTTGTTTATCATCTAACTCCATTCTCCTCAATTGTATTTAAGTTTTTCTAGCTCTACTGCATTTGTCTGTTTCTCTGACACACCTAAGTGTTTGAGTAACTCCCTTATAATTTCAGCTTTACTTTTGTCCTTGGTTAAACCCAAATCTGACTTGTTTGCTAATTCTAAAAGTATGGCCTTTTTTTCTTCTCAACTTTCTGAGCAGATTTGGGAATCATCTTCAAATTCCAGAACCTCTTCAGCAATTTTAAGAGCCATTTCTCTCACTTCTAATGTAATCAACCACAAGTCACTAAAATTAAACAAATTTTTCACAAACATTTTATTTAAAGATGTAGGACACTAACCTGCAAGCTTTTAAATCTATTGGGCTTTTTCATACCCCAAATCTATTCAAGTCTGTCCAAATCTCAGAATGGATCTCTAAACCTGTTCAAATCATGGACAAAAGCCCCCAAACTGTTACGACACAGGGTAAACCCCTCTGCTAATCCACTCAGGCAGCATGGTGGCTTAGTGGTTAGCACTGCTGCCTCACATCGTCAGAGACCCGGGGTTGATTTCAGCCTTGGATGACTGACTGTGGAGTTTGCACATTCTCTGTGTTTGTATGGGTTTCCTCCCACAATCCAAAGATCTGCAGATTAGTTGAGTTGGTCATGCTAAATTGCCCATAGTGTTCAGAGTTGTGTAGCTTAAAAACATTAGTCACGGGGAAATGTAGAGTACTGGGGTAGCAGAATGGGTCTGGATGGGCTACTCTTCGGAGGTTCGGTGTGGACTTGTTGGGTTGAAGGGCCTGTTTCCACACTGTAGGGATTCTAATTCTAATTTAAACCAGCCATACAGAAAAGATTCACGCTGTGCTGTAATCTGTTAAAATTCGAGAGGCAAAGAACTTCCCTAATGGTCACTATTTAAATTAAACCGTGGTTAACAACTTTATTCTTTAAGTCCAACAGAGAATATTAAAACCAACAACTATTTCCAACTCCTTTCCCTGAAATCTATTTTTTACCTCTTACTCCACAATATAGGTCCAATAAAAAATCCCAATTAAGATTTACAACAAAAGAATCACATTTCAAAACCAGCCAACTTTACCACCTCTTCTTTGTAAATTCTCTCCAAGTCGGTCTCGGTGTTCTGATGTACACTCCCCACAGATAGGTACCTTTCAGAGAGCTCTTCAGCTAGCAGTCCACATTTGCTGGTCCCTGACAATTCTCTCCAACTGTTCAAAATGTCCACTTTTATAACCCAAAACATTGGATCATTTTTTTGGTTTAATATTATTAAAATACTAAATTCAAATTTGATTGGATTTTGGTATCTTGGGGCATAATTTAAACTGATTGGCTGAATTTGAATTTGGGGCAACCCAGCTGCTGCTATTTGTTTCAACCAAGTGTTACATTGTTACCTTGTTCAGGACTCTTTGTGCTTTGTCAGTCCTTGCAAGCTTTTCAAATCTCTTAAAGGTATAGTACACCTCCACACCTTCATAACACTATCACTGATGTGAACCGTGAGGACCTAAGCCATACAATTAGGACATTTTCATGTTCAGCCCCTCATATAATGAGTTAATTGAACTCAGTGTAGCACTTGGGTAAGACAAGGAGTTTTAATACCTCAAGCTAAATTGAGTTCTGATCACCACTTATTGATTTCCATTTCTGTCGATATTAGTTAAGGGACGGATAATGCTCAAATGTAGATTTTGATGTATCCTTTATACTTTTAACATAGAAAAGCCTTCATATGTTGGCAGTGAAATCATGAAGAACTTTATTCGTATTAGTAATGGATGAAAACTCTTTCCCAAAAGGATATGAGTCAATTTAAATTTTCAAGACTCACATTAGTAGTGCTTGTTTTACTCAAGAGTGTCAAGGGATATTGTGCAAACGTTCACAAATAGAATTGAGTTACAGATCAGCCATGAATGGCTGTGCAAAAGGAACAGAATAATTTATTCCTCCTTCAATATTTTGATACAGTAATGAAGAAGAGGTGCTGGTATTGGACCAAGGTGGACCAAGTTAAAAATCAGACAACACCAGATTATAGTCCAACAAGTTTATTTGGAAGTACTAGCTTTTGGAGCACTGCTCCCTAGTCAGGTAGCTAGAGGGGCAGGATCATAAGACAGAATATATAGCACAAGATCATAGTGTCATGCAACTAATACAATATATTGAACAAAACTAGATTGCTGTTAAGTTTAGAATGGGTTGCAGGTTTCGATTCATTAATATGTAAATCCCAGAACCTCTTTCAAGTTACATTCCTGAGATATGGTTTTATGAAAAAAGGTGACATTTGATGAGTTTTTTGAAGAAGAAACAAACAGGATTGATGAGGGCAGAGCGGCAGACGTGATCGATATGGACTTCAGTAGGATGTTTGACGAGGTTCCTCATGGAAGACTTCTTGGCAAGGTTAGATCTCATGGAGTACAGGGAGAACTAGCCATTTGGATACAGAACTGGCTTGAAGACAGAAGACAGAGGGTGGTGGTGGAGGGTTGCTTTTCAGACCGGAGGCCTGTGACCAGTGGAGTGCCAAAAAGATTGGTGCTGGGTTCACTGCTTTTCATTATTTATATTAATGATTTGGATGTGAACATAGGAGGTATAGTTAGTAAGTTTGCAGGTGACATCAAAACTGGAGGAGTAGTGGACAGCGAAGAAGGTTACCTCAGATTACAACAGGATCTTGATCAGATGGGCCAATGGGATGAGGAGTGCCAGATGGACTTTAATTTAGATAAATGCGAGGTGCTGCATTTTGGAAATGCAAATCAGAGCAGGGCTTATACACTTAATGGTAAGGTCCTGGGGAGTGTTGCTGAACAAAGAGACCTTGGTGTGCAGGTTCATATTTCCTTGAAAGTAGCGTCACAGGTAGATAGGATAGTGAAGGCATTTGGTATGCTTTCCTTTATTGGTCAGAGCATTGAGTATAGAAGTTGTGGGATCATGTTGCAGCTGTACAGGACATTGGTTAGGACACTTTTGGAATATTGTGTGCATTTCTGGTCTCCTTCCTATTGGAAGGATGTTGTGAAACATGAAAGGGTTCAGAAAAGATTTACAAGGATGTTGCCAGGATTGGAGGATGTGAGCTGTACAGAGAGGCTGAATAGACTGGGGCTGTTTTCCTGGAGCATCGGAGGCTGAGGTTGATCTTATGGAAGTTTATAAGATCATGAGGGGCATGGATAGGGTAAATAGACAAGGTCTTTTCTCTGGGATGGAGGAGTCCAGAACTGGAGGGCATATGTTTAGGGTGAGAGGGGAAAGTTATAAAAGGGACCTAAGGGACAACTTTTTCACATAGAGGGTGGTGCGTGTGTGGAATGAGCTGCCAGAGGAAGTGGGAGTGGCTGGTATAATTACAGCATTTAAAAGGCATCTGGATGGGTATATGAATAGAAAGGCTTTAGAGGGATATGGGCCAAGATCTGGGAAATGGGACTAGATAATGTTAGCATATCTGGTCGGGATGGATGAGTTGAACTGAAGGGCCTGTTTCCATGCTGTACGTCTCTCTGACTCTACAACTCTACCTCAGATCAGGCAATGCATTAAAGGTGTGAGGTTAGAGTCTGTCTGCATTCCAATCTTGAGTCAGACCGGTTCTCTTTCCTACAAAGTAGGAATTTTTAAAATGCTACATGGATTGACTGCCTGCAATGACTGCCTGCAGGTTGTGCGCTTTTTGAGCAAAATAGAATGTATCTGCAAATACAATTTTGCAAATGCAAATTCACCGCATAGACTTATATATGTGTGTGCATGCATGTGAAGGAGAGAAAATGAGAGAGAGTGTGTGTGTGCACGTGCGCACATACGCGTGCTTGTGTGTGAATTTGTGTGTAAGAGTGTCTCATGTCATGGGATCACCTGTAGTGTGACATGAACCCCAGGTCCCAGGTGAGGCCATCCTCCTGGGTATATGGCTATCAGCCACAGCTTGGCCATTCTGCATTGTTCCGTATCCCGAAGTCCGCTTTCGAGGACGGTTACCCGAAGATCCGAAGTCAAATTTCCCTGACAGCTGAAGTGTCAGGGATATATGGCCTTGGATATTTGGGTGACTGTCCACCAAGGTGGACTTCAGGATATGCAGCAATGCAGAATGGCTGAGCTGTGGTTGATAGCCATGTACCCATGAGAATGGCCTCACCTGGGACCTGGGGTTCATGTCACACTACAGGTGACCCTACTACACTACACATTCTCACACACAAGCACACATACACACACCCTTACATACTCACACTGACCCTCTCTCCTACACATGTTCTCTCTCATACACATACACCCACGTGCCAAGAACGCGCGCACACACAAACACTCTCTCCCCCTCCCTCCCTCACATGCATGCACACACATATTTAAATCTATGTGGTGAACTTGCAATTGCAGAATTGTATTTGCAGATACATTCTATTTTGCTCAAAGAGCACAGAATCTGCAGACAGTCATTGTCGGCAGTCAATCAATGTAACACTTTATAAATTCCTACTTAGGAAATAGAACCAGTCTGACTCAAGATTGGAATTCAAACAAACTCTAACCTCACACTTTTAGTGCATTGTCTGAGCTGAGATATCAAGGTTTTTTTTTAAAAAAAAGGTAAGTTATCTCGGGAATGTGGCTTGAAAAAGGTTCTGGGATTTACATATTAATGAATCAAAACCTGCAACCCATTCCAAAAATGAAAGACTTAACAGCAATCTAAGTTTGTTCAATATAGCGTATCAGTTGCATGATACTATGACGTTGTGCTACAAATTCTGTGTCTTATGATCCTGCCCCACTATACACTGTTGGACTATAATCTGGAGTTGTGTGATATTTAATTTGATACAGTAAGTTCAGTTTTTCTGACCTGAAGATCTGCAAGCAGCTGACAGTCCACAAACCTTCTTCAGCATCAGTAGTTATTCTTCGTTTCACTTCAGGGTGAGTTTAAGTTAGAACAATTAGACCTTGTGCCCTTAATGGGACAGCAACTTTAAGCAGAATTTAGAGTGGCATGTGCATTATATGCTGCATAGTACTGTCATTATGAAAAAAGCAATTCTTCAAACATTCCCTGAAGAATACCTTAGAGGATCCTTTTCTCAGTTTAAAATTCTGCAATAATGTTATCAACAACTCCAAATAAAAAATCAGAGACAATGGCATTTATTTCAAACTAACTCATCACATGGTGCTATTAAGTTTTAAATCCTAGGGATATTATTGTAAACTATGTTACATTAGCATCAGCGAGCTTTCAAATCAGCTTTCCACTGAAGTTTAGAAGAGGGTGGTGTTACCTCATTGAACTATCTAAGATTCTGAATGGTCTTGACAAGGTGGATGTGGGAAGAATATTTCCTCTTGGATCAGTTCAAAATTAGGAACCATTGTTTTCATTTAGGGGTCACCCTTTTTGGATAGAGATGAACAGAATTTTTTTTCTCTCAGATGATTGTGGTGTGACTCTGGAACTCTCACTTTAGAAGGTCGGGAAAGTGGGGGCATTACATATTTTAAAGGAAGAGTTAGATAATTTTTTGTTCAGCAAAAGATTCAAAGGATATCAGGGGCAAATGTGTATGTAGAATTTGAAAGACAAACAGATCAGCCATGACTTTATTAAATGGCTGAACAGACTCGGGGTGCTTAATGGCTTGCTTCTGCCTTTATTTCATAGATTATATAATCCTTTTGAACACTAGCAAAACTTCATCAAACTCGGATTTATAGCTATTAATTGAGTGAGTATTCAATTCTTTCAGTGGGACAAGTTTCCAAATGCCTACAAACTTTTGCATGGAGTAGTCTTTCCTATTAGCTCTTTTGGATGGTTTGCTGCCGATTATCAGTTTATGAGACCTTGGGCAGAATCTTCCCATCCCAAAAGGAATCAGGGAAGATGGTGGGAGAAGATTACTGGTCTGGTTCACATGAGAGATCCCTAGACTAGCCATTATTGGGTAAAGGGGTCTAAATATTTTTCCACCAAATATAATTTTGTATTTAATTAGGGTCTACAGTTTAAATTGTAAAGTTCCCAGCTATAAGCAAGGTCTTAACAGGGCCTATGTTAATGGAATTATAGTTGAGATGAGTTAAGTAAAAAAAACAACTGAAATTGTTTTTTTCAGTAATTGGGTTAAGATAGGGCTTTTGAGTTAATTAGAATACATTAAAGATGACAGGACAGCTAACATGTTACAGCTGCAGCACATGAAAGCTCCTGGATGCAATTGTGATCCAGGGCAAATATATCCAAAGACTATGTTTGAGGCTTGAATAGCATTGATCAGAGTTTATGAACTTGCGGATGAATTACAGATACTGTAACACATCACTGGGGGGCAAGGTTTGCCCGATTCTTGGTATCAGAATGCAGTTATTCCCGTTGGCTGGTGATTTCCGATTTGGTCAGTGTTCAGGGACAGGAGAGTGTCACTGTGAGTGAGGCAGATAGAGGGCTCTTATCTGAGGGCAAGAGCACAGGAGCCAGTCACAACTTGAGATTGTCACAACTTGTCTGAATGTGAGTGGAGGCTGCAGTGTGGATGAACCAATTGACAATGGCTTCGTGGTACAGAATTCAAGTTGGGGAGCAAAAAGGAATGCAGTGGAGTATGGCTAAAGGGATTCAATCTGTTTTATGCAGTGAAATCTTCAGTCAAGATAGCTGTGTTATTTATTTGATGTCAGCATTTGAGATACTTGCTCAGGGTGGAAGAGGAATGCATTCTAGCGGGGGTGGGGGGGGATCTAGTCATTATGATCCATGTAAGCTGCAGTGACATAGGCAGGACTCTGAAATGTGTGAAATTTGACATTAAAAAAATCAGATTAGAGATGAAGGCATGGCTCAGGGACTGGTGTGAGAGAATTGGCTTCCAGTTCATGAGACACTAGCACCAGCTGGATAGAAAATTGGATCTGTAACCTTGGGATGCTCTTCATCTGAACCAAGCTGTGGTTGGTATTCTTGCAAATTAAATAGTGAGGCCAAGGGATCAAATTTGGAAAGATGTGATAAATTAAAAAATACAGGTAAGGCAAACAGGAAAGGTATTAATACATAAATGATAAATAGACCATGACAGGAGCAATAGTCAGTATCAATTAAAGAGTAAAGCAACAGAGAAGACTCTGTCTGGACTTAAGCTCTTTGCTGCATAAAATGGGGGACAAAAGGAGAAATATAACTAAGAGAAATTCGGACGGATATGCTATTGATAATGTTGAGAAGCAAAGACAAGGATTTTCAACAAAAGAACGACCCTCAGAATTGCTCAGGATTTAGTCAGTTGATGTTTCGTTTGAGATTCAAAATGCCATTACACCATGAGCTGTCCAATGGGTATAATGAAGTATTTGAGACTAAATATGAAATGGAAAGTTTGGAGGTAAATGTGGATATATGTGTTAAAAAGAGGGTATTGCATTGGACACAAAGTTTCAGCCCAGTGATAAAAATTTTTTTTTTCAATTGTACAGTATTAGGCAATGAGTGCCTGTCCACAATGTGTGGAAAGCTTTAGTTAAAATGTTGCTTAGACCCTCCAAATAACGAAAGTCAGGACAAAATTAAGAAATTTAAGAGTCCTACTAGTATTAGATTTGGGGCTGATAACACAATAAAAAACTTTAAAAGGAATAGTTTTTGTGAAATAGCCAGAATCAATCAATTAAGGAGGACACTGATGAAGAAAGCACAAATTAAATTGGATATAAAAAACAATCAAGTTACTGTTTTTGGAAAATTTGTGAAATTGCAATTTACACAATCAGGACACTATTGCATTCTTTTAATGGAACATAATCTCTCCACTAAAGAAATTAAAACAGTGTTATTGACATCAAGGGATAGAAGTTTAGCAGATAAAAAGTCAATTGTGTAAAACTACTTAGGCAATTTGCTCATCCGTCTCGTAAAAGATTAAAACCTTTTATAAAGTATGCAGGACAAGGTATGGGAGTATCACAAATTCATAGAAGATATGTGGTAGGTATGAGATTTGTCAGAAACACCACAGGACATCATCATTGCCTACAGAAAGTCTGCCCATAGTGAGAGATTCCAACAAGATAATGAGTTTTGTTTTTAAGGCATGAGATCAAGAAAAAAAACCAAGTTTTTTAGAATCGCTTCGTGAATCACCAGTAATACATGATAAAGATAAGAAAAGAGTTATGGATAAAGTAATAGAAAAGCAGGTAGACATCAAACTTGCATCACCAACAAAATTTCTCACTGAAAATGGCATAGATTTTACATAATGTATTTAGAGATGTTGGTATGAACAAAATAGTTATGAATATGGCAATGAAACCTTCCAATAATGTATAAAATGGTTCATGTAATTTTGACAGATCAGCCAAGATGTAAATGATCATCTGCTCTAGTATGGGCTATACGTGCTAAGAATTCAGTGCAGATGGTTAAAAGATATAGTCAATATCAGTTAGTTTTTGCTAAACTTTCATCAGTAATGAGTGATTAGCGCCCACATTGGGAAGGACCATCAAATAGATTTGCATTTTTGGAGAATTTGATTGTACTGCATGCAGGCAGAGAGGCTTTTGTTAAAGCTGACATCTTGGAAAGAATTCAGCAAGGCTAAAGTTACAATGTAAGGCCATTGGACACCAGGCTCGAGAGAGAGAGAGAGGGAGAGAGAGAGAGAGAGAAAGGGAGAGAGAGAGAGAGAGAGAGAGAGAGAGAGAGAGAGAGAGACGGAGAGAAGATAATTGGTAAAGATGGAAAAATAACAATTGCACAGCATGGGAACCAAACTGTTCAGGCAAATGTTTAGATGCCAAAGAAGTTATGGCAAATAATGAGGAAGTGGTTAGCTTTTGTACTCAAATGTTACACAGTCAGGGCTGCACGGTGGCTCAGTGGTTAGCACTGCTGCCTCACAGCATCAGGGTCCCAGGTTCGATTCCAGCCTCGGGCGACTGTCTGTGTGGAGTTTGCACATTCTCCCTGTGTCAGCGTGGTTTGCTCCGGGTGCTCCGGTTTCCTCCCACAGTCCAAAGATGTGCAGGTCAAGTGAATTGGCCATGCTACATTGCCCACAGTGTTAGGTACATTTGTCAGAGGTAAATGGGTCTGGGTGGGTTACTCTTCAGAGGATCGGTATGGACTATTTGGGCTGAAGGGTCTGTTTCCACATTGTAGGGAATCTACTCTAATCTATAGCTATGAAGCTCAAACTTCCACAATTGACAACTTGTCTGATGGACAGATAAGTTCTGGTGACCAATGTGAGGCCATTGTTCCCAAAAGTGGAGTTTAAAATCTAATATTTATCAGATGGGGCTAGTCGCTGGAGAAATGCAACTATTGTCAGTAGAGCAAAGAAAGCCACAAAATATATAAGCTGGTTGAATGCTGTATGCATAGACCCATGAATTACGAACATGAAGTACAAAAATGGAAGGCAGGAAAGTGCAGTGTAAGCTCAAGTAATGAGTTGGGGAGCGAAAATGTCTGGAAAGACATCACAAATCATTGAAAGGTCAGATGGTGGCATTGAAGAAGGAAAGAAATAGCAAGATTGAATGTGTATTTTAGTAAGGCCTAGAAATATAACACAAACCAAGAGCAGGAGCCCATGTTATTAGGATGCCTTAGTGAACATGAACAAACTGGAAGACAAGCTGGAAAAAGCAACTATTAAACCAGTGAGAACTCAGGGTGCAGACAAAGGTGCCAGATAGAAAATAACCAGACCTATCACATGGATGGACATTCCACATTATTCAAGAGCTAGATACAATACATCAGAGGTACATGATTTCTTCCTGTGAGACGTAGGTTCAATTTAAGAATAAGTATGCATCTCTGTTTTAGTTAAATATTACTAAAGCTAAAAATAATCAATGAAACATTGGTCAGCTCCTCTCAGGAATCCTGAGCTTCCCTTTTGATGTCAGTTAATCCTGTCTCCATTCAGTAAGACCATGGCTGATCTGCTTTTAAGACTAACTATCTGATACAACAGTGTGTATGCATAACATGCAAACATATGCAAAGGGAATCCCAACACTTACCATGAGAAGCTTGACTTGGATTTCAAACCTAGAGAATTTAACTGAAAATTTCTATCCAGTTATTGGGAATATGACTTTTGGCTTCATGCAATTGTGTTCCCTTACCTGCCTTGTGCCCCTCTCTTAGGAACGGCACAAGATTCCATCCATTGGGAGAGATTGAGTATGTGTCTCTTGTTGGCTCCAAGTTATCTGAAGTCAACATTGTGTGTCTTTTAATTCACTGTAGCATGATGTTAATGTGTGTGGAATATAGAGATTAAAGATAGAATCGGTTTTGTATCTGGCCAAACAATTGATTATGGTAAATAAACTGAAATGATGTTGATTGTCACTTGGTATGCCTACTCCCATACTTTGTCTGAAAATGGGAATATTGTGAACTGGAATAGAAGTGAAGGCTCCTCAAGAAGCATGTCTTTTTAACGTGGGAGTAACAATCACTGCGATTCCTTAAGTGGAGCCTCATAAGTCACATATAAACAGTCAAAATGCAAGGCATCCATTTCTCTAATGCAATGTTAACATACAATTGTTAGGAGACTGATTTGAAAATCCATGGAAAAGATTATTATATTTAAAACATTTTAAGGTTGATGAATGATATCTATAAATGTCATGAATTTTCTCTATCTCATTTTAGCAAAGACAAACAGGAGAAAAATTGTGCAAATGCATTAATCACTAATGTCAGATCAAAATTCCGGTTGATCTTTTCACATTATCTTATTCAATATATTTCAAAATACTTTGCAGTATTCATTTTGCATATTGAATATATGCGTCAAGATAAATGAATTGTGTCAATCCTTTCTAAATTTATTAATCCCCACATCTCATATCAATATAGATTTTTCAAACTGATTCCTGAGAATGATTTTGTCCTGCTAACAACTGCATTATTTTCAATGTAACTGGGAACACTATGTAAATCAAACCTGATCAATTATCTGACCCACTTTCAGAGTGCTCACAACAATGCTCCACAAATGAAGGTATCAATGAATCTTGTTGAAACTTCAACAAACATCATAAGAACAACATACAAACAAGGAACAAGAGTAAGACACTTGGTCCTTCTAGGTTCTGGATTAGTGGTGCTGGAAGAGCACAGCGGTTCAGGCAGCAACAAAGGAGCAGTGAAATCAACGTTTCAGGCAATAGCCCTTCATCAGGAATAAAGGCAGTGAGCCTGAAGCATGGAGAGATAAGCTAGAGGAGTGTGGGGTGAGGAGAAAGTAGCATAGAGTACAATGGGTGAGTGGGGGAGGGGATGAAGGTGATAGGTCAGGGAGGAGAGGCTGGAGTGGATAGGTGGAAAAGGAGATAGGCAGGTCGGACAAGTCCGGACAAGTCATGGGGACAGTGCTGAGCTGGAAGTTTGGAACTAGGGTGAGGTGGGGGAAGGGGAAATGTGGAAACTGTTGAAGTCCACATTGATGCCCTGGGGTTGAAGTGTTCCGAGGCGGAAGATGAGGCGTTCTTCCTCCAGGCGTCTGGTGGTGAGGGAGTGGCGGTGAAGGAGGCCCAGGACCTCCATGTCCTTGGCAGAGTGGGAGGGGGAGTTGAAATGTTGGGCCACGGGGCGGTATGGTTGATTGGTGCGGGTGTCCCGGAGATGTTCCCTAAAGCGCTCTGCTAGGAGGCGCCCAGACTCCCCAATGTAGAGGAGACCGCATCGGGAGCAACGGATACAATAAATGATATTAGTGGATGTGCAAGTAAAACGTTGATGGGTGTGGAAGGCTCCTTTAGGGCCTTGGCTAGAGGTGAGGGAGGAGGTGTGGGCGCAGGTTTTACAGTTCCTGCGGTGGCAGGGGAAAGTGCCAGGATGGGAGGGTGGGTTGTAGGGGGGGCGTGGACCTGACCAGGTAGTCACGGAGGGAACGGTCTTTGCGGAAGGCGGAAAGGGGTGGGGAGGGAAATACATCCCTGGTAGTGGGGTCTTTTTGGAGGTGGCGGAAATGTCGGCGGATGATTTGGTTTATACGAAGGTTGGTAGGGTGGAAGGTGAGCACCAGGGGCATTCTGTCCTTGTTGCGGTTGGAGGGGTAGGGTCTGAGGGCGGAGGTGCGGGATGTGGACGAGATGCGTTGGAGGGCATCTTTAACCACGTGGGAAGGGAAATTGCGGTCTCTAAAGAAGGAGGCCATCTGGTCTGTTCTGTGGTGGAGGAAGAACGCCTGGAGGAAGAACGCCTCATCTTCCGCCTCGGAACACTTCAACCCCAGGGCATCAATGTGGACTTCAACAGTTTCCTCATTTCCCCTTCCCCCACCACACCCTAGTTCCAAACTTCCAGCTCAGCACTGTCCCCATGACTTGTCCGGACTTGTCCTACCTGCCTATCCACTCCACCCTCTCCTCCATGACCTATTACCTTCATCCCCTCCCCCACTATGCTACTTTCTCCCACCCCCACCTTCCTCTAGCTTATCTCTCCATGCTTCAGGTTCACTGCCTTTATTCCTGATGAAGGACTTTTGCCCAAAACGTCGATTTCGCTGCTCCTTTGTTGCTGCCTGAACTGCTGTGCTCTTCCAGCACCACTAATCCAGAATCTGGTTTCCAGCATCTGCAGTCATTGTTTTTACTTGGTCCTTCTAACCTGCTTCTCCATTCAGTACGATCATGGCCGATCTGATTGTAACCTCAGCTCTACATTGTTACATATCCCCGATAATCTTTCATTCCTTCGTAATCAAGAATTAATCTAATTCTGCCTTTAAAAGTATTTAGATTCTGCATCCACAGCCTTTTGACAAAGAGAATTCCAAAGACTCAGAACCCTCTGAGAGAAAAAAAATTTCCTCATCTCAGTCTCAAATAAGCACCTCCTTATTTTAAAACGATGACCCATAGTTCAAAATGATGGTTGTTTCATTAATTATTCTTTAAAGTTTCACAATATCAAAACAGAGTCACTGTACATTGTAAATGAGCCTGTAATAATTTTTGATATAATCTGAATAAACCTCTACAGTCGTTATTATACCTCTCAGTTAAAACAATTTGGGTCATAATGGTGTCAGGCTCACAACTACTTTGGCATAGAATTATATAACAGAGAAGAGGCCACTCAGTCCATTGAGTTTGCACCAACCTATCTATAATAATCCCACTTACCAGCACTTTGCTCAGAGACTTGAATATTATGACATTTCAAGTGCTTATCCATGTACCTTTTAAAGGTTATGAAATTGCCTTCCCCTACTAAGCTCCTTGGCAGTGCATTCCAGATTCCAACATCCTCTGGGTGAAACTATTTTTCCTCAAATGCTTTCTAAACGTCCTAATTTCAAGCTTCTTGTGTCACTTAAGTTGAAAATAATGTATTTTTAAAGTTCCATGCACAGGCAATCAACAATCATTTTACATAACTGAAATCACTGACCCTCAAATCTGCTAAATTTAATGCAGAAATAAATTGTAAAAATGGAGAAGTGATCATCTTTGCACCACTGAACCAGCTTTACCTTGTTTAAGTAGTTGTAGGTTTCGCACTTCCTCGCGTACCTGCAGCTGAAGTACCTGCTGAAGTACCTCTTGTCTTTGCCCCTCTTGAACTATTCCCATTCGTTCCAGCTTTTCACCATTGAGCCTGAGTAATGCCCGACCTGAGAAGAGGACACATTTCTAAACATTTGGCATTTGCAGCTTGCATATAAGATTTTCTCTTTATCTTTACATCCAGAATTTATTGTCTGAAGGAAATAAAGAAAATGAAATATATAAGATGGGAATTGTTATGACTTTTATTTGTTCAATATTGACAATCAATTAAACACAGAAGACTCATGGGAATTTTGCAAAAAGCGATCAACTGATCAGTGCAAAATTGCCCAAAAAGAAAATACTATTTTGGCAAATATATATTAAGTAATTATTCAATAAGCAGATAAAATCATCAAGATGGCATAAGTAATAGCCCTGGCATGAGCAAGTGATCTGTTGTATTCCATTAGCTACTTGTTCACTCAGACATACTGTCCTTGCCTTGCAGCATTTTAATCTCGTCACGAAGACAGGAATCAATTCAATTCAATTTCCTTCAGAATGACAGAACACGTCCTTGCAGTGACTTACACCAACATTTACCCACCCCTGTCAATGCAAACCTGCCATTAATGAGCATGAACAGAAAAATGAAACCACTTCAGGTTACAAAGCTGTTCACAGATTTGTTTTGTTGCTGAATGTTTCATTACTTCATGCCGCAAGAGACCTAACTCTGTTTCAACAGACATTTCAATTTCTTTTTAAATATCCTAAACTGCATATGAAATTAAATGAAATATTAGTATCTGTTAAAATGCCAGAAATACTCAGTATACATGAAACTATCTGTGAATAGAGAAACACAGTTAACCGTTCAAGTCAACGCCTTTTCATCAACATATCTGTTCTTATTCCAGATTTTCTGCTTCCACAGTATTTCACTTCTGAATTCTGTGAAGCTGAACTACACAGACTTTACTACCAACATTTTGTGAACAATTACTTACAGAGTGTCACATTTCGGAAAGTAGTGAAAGCAAAGTGAAACAATAATTCCAGGCTGGTTGTGGTTAAAAATAATCAGGGTAAAGGGGGACCAAAAATCAACTCCCTTGCCTGAGCTTGACAAGAAATTCCTATCAGTTCAGCGGTGTTAACATGAGGAATCATCCCAGAGCAGAGGCCAGCAGAGTGAAGCAGCCCCAGAGCGGAGGCTGGTGCAGGGAATCAAATCCCAGAGCAGCGGCCAGCACAGGGAATTGAGACCTGGAGCAGAGGCTGGCATGGAGAATCGAGACCTGGAGTGGAGACCGGCACAGGGAATTGAGTCCTGCAGTGGAGGCCTGCACAGGGAATCGAGTCCTGGAGCAGAGGCCGACACAGGGAAATGAGTCCCGGAGCAAAGGCTGGCACAGAGAAGCAAGTCCCAGAGCGTGGAATCGAGTCGAGGAGAGGAGGCAGGCACAGGGAATCAAATCCTTGAGCAGAGGCCAGCACTGGGAATCAAGTTCTGGAGCAGAGGCCAGCACAGGCAATCAAATCCTGGAGTAGATGCTGGCACGGGAAATCGTCTCAGAGTGGAAGCTGGTATAGAGAATCAAGTCCTGAACAGAGGCTGACATAGGGAATCGTGTCCATGAGTGGAGGCTGGTCGAGTGAAGCAGTCCCAGAGCGGTGGTTGGTGTGGGAAATCAAATCCCAGAGCAGTGGCCAGCACAGGGAATCGAGGAATCGAGTCCTGGAGCAGAGGCCGGCACAGGGAATCGAGTCCTGGAGTGGGGGCTGGCAAGGGGAATAGAGTCCAGGAGTGGAGGCTGGCATGGGGAATCAAGTCTCAGAGCAAAGGCTGGCACAGAAAAGCAAGTGCCCAAATGGGGAATCAAGTCCTGGAGCGAAGGCCGGCAGAGTGAAGGAGCCCCGGAGCAGAGGCCTGCACAGGGAATCGAGCCCTGGAGCGGAGGGTGGCACGGGGAATCGAGCCCTGGAGCGGAGGGTGGCACGGGGAATCGAGCCCTGGAGCGGAGGGTGGCACGGGGAATTGAGCCCTGGAGCGAAGGCCTGCAGAGTGAAGGAGCCCTGGAGCAGAGACCTGCACAGGGAATCGAGCCCTGGAGCGGAGGGTGGCACGGGGAAATCGAGCCCCGGAGCGGAGGGTGGCACGGGGAATCGAGTCCCGGAGCGAAGGCCTGCACAGGGAATCGAGCCCCGGAGCGAAGGCCTGCACAGGGAATCGAGCATTGGAGCGGAGGGTGGCACAGGGAATCAAGTTCTGGAGCGGAGGCATGGGGAATTGAGTCCTGGAGCAGAGGCTGGCATGGGGAATCAAGACCTGGAGTGGAGGCCGGCACAGGGAACTGAGTCCTGGAGTGGAGGCATGGGGAATCAAGACCTGGAGCAGAGGCTGACATGGGGAATTGAGAACTGGAGCAGAGGTCTACACAGGGAATTGAGTTCTGGAGCGGAGGCCAGCACAGGGAAGTGAGTCCGGGAGCAGAAACCAGAACGGGGAATTGACACCTGGAGCAGAGGCCAGCACAGGGAATCAAATCCAGGAGCGGTGACTGACCTGGGAAATCGAGTCCTGGAGCAGAGGCTGGCACAGGGGTGCAGACGCAGAGCAGAGGTCAACGCGGGGAAGTGAGTCCCGGAGAAAACCTATCTTGGAGCAGCTGAGAGCCGGTGAGATACAGAGCAGAGTGGAGGCTTGCTGCATGGGGTGTTGGGGGGAGTGTTGTTGGATCGGGTTCTAGCGCATGCGGTTAGACAACATGTGGAAGCCCCTGCACTGAGCTACTGCAAAGTAATGTTTATTTGTAATTTGTTTACCTGACTGTAATGTTTATCCTTTTAACTGTGTCATATTTCCAACTTATACTATGAATCACTGTAAAGTAATGCAACTACAGAGGAAGCTTGATTATCTGAAGGACACAGATGGGCAGTATTTTGTTCAGTTAATTGAATTTCGGATAATCAAATGCAGGATAACATTGTTTAGGTGAGCAACAGGACCTTGTGATGTTGCCCAATAATCCAATATTTGGATAATCCAATGCCAGAAACTTGAGGTTCTTCTGTACTTTTCTTTTTGTATCTAAGATTTGTACCTAGGCAGTTTGTACCTAAAATGGTTCCATAAGAGGCGACATTGTAAAATTTCTCACTGCGCTCCTGTACTTCTGTTCTTGAGTACATGTGACAATAAAAGTTTTTCTAACTCTAATTTTGCAAAAACGCAACAAAAAAAATTCAATTGCATTAAACTTGTCCAATATGGGGCAAGGTATAAGAAGTTTTATGCATATTATCATGAGAAATTCTCTGTTACAATTTGTGTCTGCCAGTTTCAGTGGTATTATTTCTTCTTTAATGTATTCTGATTGTAGTCATTTTGTATTTTTGATCATATGACAGTATAACTGTGCTATGCAATATAACTATAACTATGACAGTAGTACCTGCATTGTCACCTGAATGAGTTATCTGTATATCTTGTATGCATGCTTCTTCAGTTAGTCTGAAGGCCAGTGAACCATCAACTGGTGAGACCTGGGTATGACTGCAACCTTATTTCACAGTAAAATAAGCATACAGAATAGCAATAATCATCATATTTGCTTAATCCAGTCAGTGCAATTTATCTTCAGAAAAACAAACACACAATACTTTCTCAGATCAATGGGTCTTCCTATTCGTCTTAAACAGGTAACAATGAAAAAAAAGTTCCAGAACATCCAACTGCTTATTGAATTCCTAATTCCCACCTTGTTGCTAGGGAGGAAGTGGCACTCTAAGACAGTAACAAACACAAAGAAAACAAAGATTCTCATTCATACTGGACCTTTAACAGCCTCAGGTGAACCCAAAACACTTTATTGTCGATATTGGAAAAGCAGTCACTGGTGTGGGAGATAAAAACATCTAATTTATCTGCAACTAACTCCACAAAGAGGAACATGATAATGAAGAGATAATTTGTTTGTAGTGATATTGGTCAGGGATAACTAAAGTACAGAGGAACCTTGATTATCTGAATGTCACGGGCAGGGAGTATTTTGTTCGGATAATCAAATTTTCAGGTAATCAAATGTCAGTTAAGCTTGTGGCATTGCGGTCTTGTCCGGATAATTCGAAATTCGGATAATCAAACACCAAATAATTGAGGTTCCTCTGTATAAGCAAGTACTGTGGACGCTGGAAATCTGGAACAAAAAGAGAAAATGCTGGAGAAACTCAACAGGTCTGGCAGCATCAACTGAAAGAGAAATAGAGTAAATGGGTGGAATTGTCTGCTCGCTTCAGCAGTATAGGCTATGGTGACAAACTTGGGAAAAAGTGCCAATAATGTAAAAGTCAGATTCTCAACATAGAGAATTTTTCCAAATTTTTTGGTTTAAACAGGGAGTTCAAAATCTCACGAATAATCCACATCGGCCTCATTGGTGTGCTTTTGCATCTCATTATTAGCTACAGTGCTCTCAATTCTCCTCTCCTTCTCCAAGAATCTAATTGTGCCAACTCATAACATGAAGGTCAGAGTGGTTAACTGCCAGGAACAACTTGTTGCTTGCTTCTCCAGGCCGTCAGATTGCTTGACTTTCATCACAACATGCCTCCATGCAATATGACCATTGACTTCTAACCACCCTTCATCCATGCAAGAGGTCACAATCTTGCACAGCCTCACCACATCATCAATGCTGCTTTTGGACCAATTCACCCATCTTTACAGCCATTCTAGGCTTCACCTTGGAGCTTTGGCACACTTACAAGTGGCATATTTCTGCCAGGTTGCTTTGCACACGAGACCACATATGTTTCGTGCAACCACAAAGGGTGCATTTTATAGATCTTAGCTTCCTTTCTCAATGCTCAGTCATGTTATGCTTATTTGGAAGCTGCCAGCCTCTGTGCCTTACATTGTTTTTATAGTGTAGAAGGAGAGGTAGGAGTTCTGTCATGTTTCAAAGCTCTGAACAGTCAAATGGGTGGACAGGGTGCTAGATAGCATCATGTTATGTCAATACAACATCTACAGATTATAAAGAGCCAGCAGATTATAAAGCAAACATTTTGCATGTGGTTCAGGAAAGTGACCAAATCTAAAAGCCAAAGGGGATTAATTGTTAGTGGTGTCAAGGTAGACGACAGTCAGTTAAGGGGTGCTACTCCAGTCAGCTATGGGGCTGGTCTGGTTCCAGTACAGAGATTGGTCCACAGTCAGTGCTGCAGGTAAAGTGCAACAAGTTTGAGGTAAGCTGCACACAGTCAGGAAGGAAAAATCACATCACATGAGACATAACCCAAGTGAGAATTTTGCTTGGGAATTTGGAGGGAGCGTGGGAATTCTGTGTGGAGAGGAAGATGTGTTTTTTTAGCTTGCTTTTTTGGTTCATTGGTTGTAAAAAAGTTTTTAACAGGATAAACTGAAGCCCAGAATCGAGACCCAGCACAGGGGCCAAGCACAAAATAGTGTCATCACAAGTGAACTGTAAGTTCATTGGTTGGTAATAGCTACCAATTTGACTGTCTATTTGAGATTACTTTCAGATTTAAGGTAAATAGGGGAAATATTTACAGGTTACAAACTACAAGACCAGGAGGATTATTTTAAAAATCAAAGTAAGAACTAAATAATTAAAATAGAGATGCCTGGCCAAGTGATGTGTTGTGCCTGTATGATGTGGGAGCTGGGGCATCCCACTGCTGTTCATAGTGACCACATCTGTAGTAAGTGTTGGTTGCTTGAGGAACTCAGGCTTAGAGATGCTGGGGTCTGAGCTTCAAACACTATGACACATCAGGAATGGGGAGACAAACCTGGATGATGTGTTTCAGGAGGCAGTCACATTCCTTATTAACTAGCTGAAATTCGGTCAGTCGTCAGGGACAGGACAGTGTGAATTAGAGCAAGGCCAGTGGAGGGATACAGGAGGTAGTGCTAAAGGACTCTTAGGTCTTGAGCTTGTCTAATAGGTTTGAGATTCTTTCTCCCTGTGTGGATCAGAATGGGGGCTGTAGGGAGGATAAGCAAACTGGCCACAGCATCGTGGTACAGGGAGCCATTCAAAAGGGGAAAGTAAAGAGAAATGTCGTTCTAATCAGGGATGGTATACTCAGGGAATAGACAGTGTTCTCTGTGGCCAGGATCAAGAGTCCCAAAGGCTGTGTTACCCATCTGGTGCCTGGGTTCAAGACATCTCATCTGGGCTGCAGAGGAACTTGGAGTGAGAGGGTAAAGATCCAATTGTTATGGTCCACGTAAGTACCAATGATATAGGTAGAAAGACAAAAGAGGTTCTGCTGAAGGAATTTGAGCAGCAAGGTGGAAAATTAAAATGCAGAACTAAAAAAGTAATAGTCTTTGGATTACTACCTGAGTCATGAGCTAATTGGCACAAGGTCAACAAGATTAAAGAGGTAAATGCATGGCTCAAAGATTGGTGTTGGAGCAATTGGCTCAAATTCATGGTCACTGGCACCAGTACTGTGGAAGGAGGGAGCTGTTCCAATGAAACAGGCTCCACCTGCATCATGCTGGGGCCAGAGTCCTGGCAAATTGGAAACTAGGGCTTTGGATAGGGCTTTAAATGAAATAATGGTGGGTGGGTTCAGTTGCATGCAGAATTATGGAAAAAGTTAAAGTGGGATGAGGGTTCAGCAAAAGTTACTAAAGTTTCCAAAACAGGTAATAAGGCAGAGAGTATAGAAAGGCTCAAGAATCTAACTTCAGGCACAGTAGATAAGGGCAAACTATGAGAATGGGACAATCAATGTAGGACTGGGGGTGTTGTACTTTAAATGCGTACGAAACAAGGTAAATGAGATTGAAATTAACGGATGCAACATTGATGGTAGAACAGAGATATGCCTGCAAGGGATTCAGGACTGGGAACTAAATATGGAGAAAGTGAGGACTGCAGATGCTGGAGATCAGAGTCGGAAGTGCAGTGCTGGAAAAGCACAGCAGGTCAGGAAGCATCCGAGGAGCAAGGGAATTGACGTTTTGGGCATCAGCATTCCTGATGAAGCCCTGATGAAGGGCTGATGCCCGAAATTTCAATTCTCCTGCTCCTCGGATGCTGCCTGACCTGCTGAGCTTTTCCAGCACCACACTCTGCGAACTAAATATCCGAGGAGTTCCTTGAAGGATGTGCTGTGGATAAAGGGGAACCTGTAGGTATATAATATTTGGATTTTAGAAGGCATTTGAAAGGGTGCCTTATAAAAGGTTATTGTGGAAAATAAAAGCTGATTGTATATGAAGTAACATATTCGCATAGATAGAAGATACTCTAGCTTGCATTAAACAGGGAGTACATATAAATGAGTGTCTACCTGATTGGCAGGTATCATGAATGGAATCTATTGTAGTTTGTGCTGGTTCCTCAGCTTTTTATAATTTGCATTAATAACTTAGATTTGGGGAGTGAAGTTATGGTAGATAAATTCATAGATGCCAAGATTGGTAAGAAAATATGTTGTGAGGTTGCAGACAGAACAGGTAATCCAAGATGGAGGACAGGAAAAAGTTGTGGTGATAAGAGCTGCACTTTTGAGGTATTTTAGGTGTTGAAGGTGATTTCCTCGAATTCCAGGAGCAGCAATTACTGCTTTATAAGCTGTTACATTGTTTCGGAACACTAGAGCAAAAAGATCAAAACAACGGCACTTTTAGAAAGAGGAAGACAGACAAAAGGTAGCAACCACATGGTCAGTGATGGAGAGAGAGAAAGAAACCTACAGTGCTAACTGACACAGCAGTAAATCTGCACAGTTACTGCCTTTGCTGTTTGAGTTCATGTATCTCTGGACATTGGAGTGCGTCTAGGAAAGATTAACAAACAGCAAAATTCACAGCTGACCTTGGAGGAACCTGTGTGGGACAGCTCACAGCACAGGAACAGATAAGGACATACATTTTTTAAAAATATATTTTTATTGAAAAACAGATTTCTTTTATATTACAACAAATACAAAACAAAACAAAGAAAGAACACCAAAAAAATGTTAAAAATCCAAATTGCCCTCATGTACAAATGTATAAATATGTATATATAAAAAAACCAACTACTTAACTAAATAAATAATAACTAACAACAAACTAATAAATAATAATGCATCTTAGCCAAACAAATCATTAACTCTCAAGTATCGAGAGCATTAAATTTCACCTATTCATACGTTCGCAGTTTCTTCTCCCTGGATATTGGACTCAAAGCACAATCGTTACAACTATATAAAAGCCCTTATTAGTGTGGTAGATAAATCTGTGTCCAGGTATTCCAAAAAGGGCCACCATGTCTTACAGAAATTCTCAGTTTTGTGATGTACCACACTTGTAAGAAAATCCAATTGGATATGCTCCATACCAATCTTCCGCCAACCCGACAGGCCCAGGGGATTTTCGGATACCTAACCTAACAAAATATTCTTTCTTGCGCAGAAAGTAAGAATGTTGAAAAAGTTTTTCTTATGTACATCTACAGGGAACACACTGGACAGGCAAAGAAGGAGAGAGATCAGGTCCTTCTCCACCCTTACACCCAAAATCCCCTCCATTGCACCTGCCACAGTGCTCCAGTATGTTTGAAGCCTACCATAGGACCAGAGAAAATAGGTAAGAGTGCCAGTACTAATATTACACTTGGGATATGTTGAAGATACTCCTGGTTTAAATTTTAACAAATGATCCGGAGCCAAGTGGACCCTGTGGAAAATCTTCAACTGTAAAGCGTGGGGCCTCTTGCAAATTGATATCTTTCTTGCGTTTTCCCAAATATATTCCCATGCCTCTGAAGAGACCTCAATGCCTAGCTCTCTCTCCTACATCCTGCAAAGTCGATTGAACTCATCTGAGGGGCCACCCCCCAATTGATGATATAAAGTGCTGACAGAAAGTACTCTTAGCACTGAGCACTCTTCTCTCTATGTCAGATTTGCAGGGATCAGTCAAAAGTGTAGTCATTTTGAATAAAATCCCTAACTTGAAAGAAACAAAAGAGGTCCCTGTTAGATAGCTTGTATTTGCATGCTAAATGATCAAAAGACACCATTATGCCTCCCTCAAATATATCATCCATGCAAGACACACCCCTAGCTGCTTAATGTTTGGATCCTGAATCCATTATCCATGGTTGAAAATCCAGCATTACCACTATAGGCGTAAAACAAAATGTTTTGCCAATATTGCCTTCCCTCTGCCCAATTGCTCTCCATGCTTTAACAGTATTGATAACTATTGGATTTTGGCAATATTCCTTAACTGTCCTCATTTTGTCCAAAGATGATAACAGCTAGCTAGTAAGGGGGCACCGTGCCTGAGAGGTTTCGATATCTAACTATATTAAAAGGAGGGTCCCCACAAGCCCAATCACTCATGTAAGATAAAAGCGAGCTTAGTTGATAGTTTTTAATGTCTGGGAGATCCATTCCCTCCAGTCTGAGAGGCAATTGCAGTTTAGCTAATTTAATAAGGGCTGCTTGCATTGCCATATAAAAGAGATGAACCAGCCGTTCAGTCTCCTGAAGGTTTGCTTATTGAAAATCAGGGGGTGCATCTGTATTGGGTACGACAATCAGGGGAGAATATTCATCTTCGTAAGAGCTATCTGACCTAACCATGAGACCGGAAGTGTCTCCCATCTTTGAAGGTCTTGTTTGATTTTGTCAAATAATTGAACAAAGTTAGCTTTAAACAACTGATCAAGAATCGGAGTGATGAATATGCCCAAATACATAAAACTCTGTGACCACTTAAATGGGAATCAAAATTTGCCCACAAGACCTAGCACCTTTGTAAGACCAGTCATAAGATAGCCTCTGATTTTGCACAATTAATCTTGTACCCTGAAAAGGTGCCAAACATGCTGATGCATTTTATCAGGCAAGGCACCAAAACTACTGGACTTGACCAAAAAATTAGAACATCATCCGTGTACAACAAAATCTTATGTAATTTTGACAACTTCTGGAGCCAACATATTAGGATCCCTATGAATGGCCTCCACCAATGGTTCAATCACCAATGTAAAAAGCAATGGTGAAAGGGGACAGCCCTGTTGGCTGCCACTAAAAATGCTAAAATTGCTTGATCGCACTCCACTGTGAATGACTGCAGTGAGAGGGCGACTGTAGAGAACCTTTACCCATCTTATAAAGGCTTCGCCCAAGCCAAACTGTTCCAGAGTATAAATACAATATGGCCACTCAACTCGGTCAAATGCCTTCTCTGTATCCGGGGAAAACACCACTCCCTGCATTGACTGTTGTTGACACACTTGGATTACATTAAGCAGCATCCTAATATTTTTGGAGGATCTGCAGCCCTTTATGAAGCCCGTCTGGTCCTCTTTAACAATAGAAGGTAACACAGTCTTCAGCCTTAACTCAAGAATCTTGGAGAGATTTTAAAGTCAATATTTAAGAGTGAAATGGGCCTGTAAGAAGGAGTGTCCTCTGAGACCTTCCCTTTTTTAAGAATAAGCGAAATATTGGCCTCTCTTAGAGATGGTGGGAGATGATCATGACTGTACAAGTCATTGAACATGTTGAGCATCGGGCCTGACAATACATTTATAAATTCCAAATAGAATTCACTGGGAAGTCCATCAGGACCAGGTGCCTTTCCCCTCTGAAGCTGCTTCACAGCCTCCTGCACCTCTTACTCTGATTAGGGGGCACTGAGAAAAGACTGCTGTTCGGGGGTCACACCCGGGAGCACCAGATCCTTGAAAAAAGGACTCCATCTTGGCCCACCCCAACTCACAACCCTCAAATTGGTATAATTCAGAGTACAATCTCTGGAATGCCACATTAATCTTTTTGGAATCACATGTTAGGTTTCCAGATTGACGTAATGGTTTGAGGGGCATTCCTTTTCCTGGTGAGATATGCTAGATACTTGCTTGGCTTGTCACCATGCTCATATAACCTTTGTTTTGTGAAAGTGAGCTCCTTCTTTGCTGTCTGCGTGAGCATGGAATTCAATGCAGACCGCAGCACTGTAATCCTCTGTAGCTTGAGCAATGAGGGCCTGTCAAAGTAAGCCTTCTTGGCTACCTTCAACCGTGCTTTGAGGAGACATTACGGCTCACCCTTCTGCTGCTTCCTACTGGCAGTGTAGGAAATAACTAACCCTCTGGCATAGGCTTTGGAAGTTTCCCAAAGGATGGATGGGCTACTAACCAAGCCTGAATTAATAGCTAGGAATGCCCTAAATTCCTTAGAGAAGTACTCCATAAAATTATTATCCTTGAGGATAAAGGTATCCATTGCCAGTGCCTCAGGCCCACTATAGTGTCCTTAATCTTAACCAACCGGCACACTGGAGAGTGACTGGTAATATTACCAATTATAAAAGATGCCCCAAGTCCAGGGTTGCCACAAGGTTCAGAAAAAAAAAATCAATCCTGGTGTGACATCTGTGTGGATTGATAAAAAACGTAAAATCCCTGTCTGTAGGGTGGAGATGGCCCCAGACATCCACCAACCCTAACTCCACACACAGACCCACTAATTGTTTAGTTTGTACAGAGGGCATCAGGAAGGGGGGGGGGGGGGGTGGGGGGCACCTTTGGACAGCCTGTCTACAGTGGAATCCATAAGACAATTAAAATCCCCCCTAATGGTATGCCGTGACTCGACACTGATCAATTTAGAGAATGAATCTACCAGAAATTTGAGGGGATGGGCCAGAGGACAGTAAACATTTAAAACACCATATTCTTCCCCGTTTATCAGGGCTTTCAGGATTACAAATCTCCCGTGTGTCTTTAACACACTCTAGTAACTAAATGGGAGATTTCTTCTTACCAATATATACACTCCCCTACTTTTGGTATTAAAAGATGAAAAGTAAACCCGACCTAAACCATTCTGCTATAGATTTAAATGCTCCCTAACATCTTGGTGTGTCTCCTGTAATAAAACAGTATCCATCTTTTCTCTTATAAGACTCAAAAGTACATTTTTCCTCTTAATTGGTGAGTGACTCCCGTTGATGTTCCAGGTACACCATTTAATCAGGTCTGTTGCCATAACCTTCTGCAGTAACATTTAGATTCCAGAGAGCAGGAATCGAATTACAAATCACTGAGCCTTCGTGTCACAAGATCCATTGAACATAAAAACTACATAAACTAAACCCACTACAGTTAATAAACCTACAAAGCTATCAAAGATTATACACAACAAAAACCAAAAAAACAAAATCAACATATAAAGTGCCAGTGGTGTTGAATAGGGGAACTCACCCCCTGCCCACAGGGGGCATCTATACATCCCAGAACCCAACTTTCCATCCTGCTGCCAATACTGTAGCCTGAGCATTTAAATACCTGAACAAGGCATAAACTGCCCATAAGTAGATATTTAGCCATCCCAATCATTTTCCCTCCTCCCAGCTAGAGCTGCACCACAAACACAAGCAGAAAGAAACAGAAAGTAAACCATAAAGTAACAATGTGAACAAAGAAATTTTGAAATAACAAGGGTAAGTCCCCCACCCATCCTTTGGTATAATTTAACTTAGAAATTGAAAGTACACATTCCAACCATTCTCAAACATTTAGAACAGATTATTACCAACAAAAAAAAGAAAAGAAAGTCCTGACCAGACTTGCTCTTTGTTAAAAAGAAGTGGAGACATACCCAAACAACACTGCTATTTGGACATACTAAACTGTTCAGATTAAGTTAATTTGTTCACAAAGTCTCTTGCCTTCTTTGCCATGTCAAAGAGATGTACAGATCCATCTAAGGTGATCCAAAGCACCGCCAGATACCTCAGAGAGTACTGGGTCCTGAGTTGCCTCACTCTCTTCTTGACACCATCAGTGGATTGTCTTTTCCAGATCACCACCACCGAGAACTTCAGGAAGAATGTGATCTTAAAGCCTGAGTAAATTAGGGTCTTCAGATCCTTCCCCTGGATTCTGGAAGCTTCCATGATTCTCTCCTTATCTCTATTGTGTTAAAACCACACCAAGAGAGGATGAGGACGTTGGTCCAGACCTGACCTCCACACTGTGACCCAGTGAGGTCTCTCAACCTTCAATCCTCTCATTCCAGCCTCCAAGTTCAGGAATTTTGGCTACCAGTCCTCAATAAATTCCACCGGTCGCTCACCTTCCTTACCCTCTGGCAGACTGATGATCTGAATACTTTTTCTCCTGCCCCTGTACTCTAGGTCGTCAACCTGGCAAGCAAATTATGGACCTGCGTCTCTGGGACCTGGATCCTATCCTTGGAGGAACCGGTATCAGCTTCCACCACTGTGACTTTATGTTCTACCTCATCCCTCCTTTTCTCCTGGTCTCCCAGCTGCTGTTCATGCTTCTGCAGCATGATGGAGATCAGGGTCAGCTTCTCCTCTATCTGCATGCCCAACATCTTGCGAGATTCCACAAGCTCCTTCAACAAGACCTGGTAAGAAATCGAGTCCAAGTTTACTGCAGCCTGGGCCGCAGGCCCAGCCTCGAACGTACCTCCTTCACTCTTCAGTGTCCCTGGATGGCGAAAACTGGGGTAAGTTGCTTTATGACTGTTTCCTGGGACTCCACAACTTTTCCAGAGTGCCAGGATATCGCGATGGCCCAGGTAGGTTGGGCTAGGACTTTTCCCACTTTCGATGCGGTGTGGAGTTCTGCAATGTGATCTTCCTAGATTGCCATGATCTTGGATCCATCCTGCTTACTTTTTAACTTGCAACCTTGCTGTAAGTCTACAGTAGTGAGTAGGGTGGGTTCTTTCTTGATTATATGTTTTATTGAGATCTGTCTCTTGATTAAATTTTTAAAAATATATAAATAATAAGTACTAAGTTATCCTGGAGCATTGTTTCTTTAGAGCAATAAGATGGTGATATTTTATATGAATGTAGATTGTGAAGTAGCCAGGATGGCCTTTAGTAAAGTGATATGTTGTTTGTGTTGGATGTGGCAGTTTAGGAAGAGTTTTCATGTTACTGATGATTATGTCTGCAGATCGCATGGATCAGTTGGAGCGGCAGTTAGAAATTTACAAGTGCTAACAGGTCGGATGGATAGCAGTTATAGGAAGGAAGAAAAGCCACAGATACATCAAGTAGACAGGTTAACTCCAGGAGAGGTAGGAGAGGGAGGCAGGTTGTGCAGGGGTCTTCTGTGGCTATCCCCATTTTAACAATTATGTTGTTTTGGAAAAATCTATGGGGTGATGGACTCTCAGGGGAATGTCACATGAACAGCCAAGCTTCTGATATCAAGACTGGCTCTAATGTAATGAGGGGTATATCAGGATCCAAGCAATCAATTGTGATAGAGGGATCTCTCATCAGAGGCACAGACAGACGTTTCTGGAGTCAACAGCGAAAAATCAGAATGGTGTGTTGTTTCCCTGGTGTCAGGATCAAGGATATCTCAGAGAGGGTGCAGAGTGTTCTCAAAGGGGAGAGGGACCATCAGGAGGTCATTTTACACTTTGGAACCAATGATCTGTGAGGGGAAAAGGATGAGACACTGAAGAGAGAATATAGAGAGTTAGGCAGCAATTTAAAATGGAGGTCCTTGAGGGTAGTAATGTCTGGATTACTCCTGGTGATACAAGCTAGTGAGGGTAGGACGAGGAGGACAGATGGATATTTGGTTGAGGAGCTGTTGAAGGGGAGAAGGGTTCACATTTTTGGATCATTGGAATCTCTTCTGGGGTAAGAGTGACCTGTACAAGAAGGACCGAATGCACCTGAATTGGAAGAGGACAGAGATACTGGCAGGAAGATTTGCTAAAGCTGCTCAGGAGGATTTAAACTAGTAAGGTGGGAGGGTTGGGATCCAGGGAAATGAGGAAAGAGGTCAATCTGAGTACACTTGGGAAAAGGAGTGGGTCAAACAAACAATCAAGGCAGGCAGGAACGAGGCAGCAGAAAACAAGGTAGGACTGACAAATTAAACTGCCCTGACTGAGGGCGAACAGGGAAGGCAGATGAACTCAGGGCATGGTTAGGAACATGGGACTGGGATATCATAGCAATTACATGGCTCAGGGATGGACAGGACTAGAGCTTAATGTTCCAGGATGCAAATGCTACAGGGACGATAGAATAAAGGGCAAGACAGGAGCAGGAGTGGTATTTTTGATTAGTTGTAGCATTACTGCTGTACTTAGGGATGCTATTCCTGAGAATAGATCCAGGAAAGTTATTTGGATGGAAATGAGAAATAAGATAGGGATGGTCACCTTATTGGGATTGTGTTATAGACCCTCCAATACTCAGCTGGAAACTGAGAAACAAATTTGTAAGGAGATTTCAGTTACCTGTAAGAATAATAAGGTAGTTATGGTAGGGGATTTTAACTTTCCAAACATAGACTGGGACTGTCATAGTATTAAGGGTTTAGATGGAAAGGAGTTTGTTAAGTGTGTACAAAGAAATTTTCAGATTTAATATGTGGATGTACCCACTACGGAAGGTGCAAAACTTGACCAACTCTTGGGAAATAAGGCAGGGCAAGTGACTGAGGTGTCAGTGGGGGAGCACTTTGAGGCCAGCGACTATAATTCTATTAGTTTTAAAATCGTGATGGAAAAGGATAGACCAGATGTAAAAGTTGAAGTTCTAAATTGGAGGAAGGCTCATTTTGGCAGTATTAGGCAAGCACTTTCAAAAGCTGATTGGGGGCAGGTGTTTGCAGGTAAAGGAACAGCGGGAAAATGGGAAGCCTTCAGAATTAAGATAATGAGAGTCCAGAGACAGTATATTCCTGATAGGGTGAAAGGACAGGCTGTTAGGTATAGGGAATGCTGGATGACTGGAGAAATCGAGGTTTTGGTTAAGAAAAAGGAGGAAGCATATGTCAGGTATAGACAGGAGAGATCAAGTGAATCCTTAGAAGAGTATAAAGGCAGTAGGAGTATACTTGAGAAAGAAATTAGGAGGGCAAAAAGAGGACATGAGATAGCTTTGGCAAATACAGTTAAGGGGAATCCAAAGGGATTTTACAAATACGTTAAGGATAAAAGTGTAACCACGGATAGAATAGGGCCCCTCAAAGAATGGCAAGGCAGCCTATGTGTGGAGTCGCTGGAGATGGAGGAGATACAAAACAAGTATTTTGCCTCACTGTTTAATGTGGAGGAGGACTTGGAAGATATAGAATGTGGGGAAATTGATGGTGACATCTTGAAAAATGTCAATATTATAGAGGAGGAAGTGCTGGATACGTTGAAATGCATAAAAGTGGATAAAGCTCCAGGACCTGATCGGGTGCACCCTAGACGTCTGTGGGAAGCTAGGGAAGTGATTGCAGGGCCCCTTGCTGAGATATTTGTATCATCGATAGTCACAGGTGAGGTGCTAGAAGGCTGGAGATTGGCTAATATGGTGCCACTGTTTAACAACAGTGGTAAGGAAAAGCCAGGGAGCTATGGACTGGTGAACCTGGCATTGGTGATGGGCAAATTGTTGAAAGGAATCCCAAGTGACAAGATTTATATGTATTTGGAATGGCAAGGACTGATTAGGGATAGTCAGCATGGCTTTGTGCATATAAAATCATGTCTCACGAACTTGTTTGAGTTTTTTGAAGAAGTAACAGAGGATTGATGGGGGCAGAGCAGTAGACGTGATCTATATGGACTTCAGTAAGGCATTCAACAAGGTTCCTCATGGAAGACTGGCTAGCAAGGTTAGATCTCATGGAATACAGGGAGAACTAGCCATTTGGATACAGAACTGGCTCAAAGGTAGAAGACAGAGGGTGGTGGTGGAGGGTTGTTTTTCAACTGGAGGCCTGTGACCAGTGGAGTGCCACAAGGATCAGTGCTGGGTCCATTGCTTTTTGTCATTTATATAAATGATTTGGATGTGAACATAGGAGATATAGTTAGTAAGTTTGCAGATGACACCAAAATTGGAGGTGTAGTGGACAGCAAAGAGTGGACCTCAGATTACAACAGGATCAGGACCAGATGGGCCAGTGGGCTGAGGAGTGGCAGATGGAGTTTAATTTAGATAAATGCAAAGTGCTGCATTTTGGAAAAGCAAATCACAGCAGGACTTATACACTTAATGGTAAGTTCCTGGGGTGTGTTGCTGAACAAAGAGACCTTGGAGTGCAGGTTCATTGTGCCTTGAAAGTAGCAGGTAGATCAGATAGTGAAGAAGGCATTTGGTATGCTTTCCTTTATTGGTCAGAGATGGTCAGAATTGGGATGTCATGTTTCAGCTGTACAGGACATTGGTTAGGCCACTTTTGGAATAATGTGTGGAATTCTGTTCTCCTTCCTATCAGAAGGATGTTGTGAAACTTTAAAAGGTTCAGAAAACATTTACAAAGATGTTGCCAGGCTTGGAGGATTTGAGCTATAGGGAGAGGCTGAACAGGCTGGGGCAGTTTTCACTGGAACATTTGAAGGCTGAGGGTTGATCTTATGGAGGTTTATAAAATCATGAGGGGCATGAATAAGTTAAACAGACAAGGTCTTTTCCCTGGGGTGGGTGAGTCCAGAACTAGAGGGCTAGATTTAGGGCGAGAGGGGAAAGATATAAAAGGGATTAAGGGGCAATGTTTTCACACAGAAGGTGGTGTGTGTATGGAATGAGCTGCCAGAGGAAGTGGTGGAGGCTAGTACAATTACAACATTTAAAAGGCATTTGGATAGATATATGAATAAGGAGGGTTTAGAGGGAAATCGGCCAAGTGCTGGAAAGTGGGACTAGATTAGGTTAGGATATCTGGTTGACATGGACGAGTTGGATCGAAGGCTCTGTTTCTGTGCTATACATCTCTGACTCTGTGTAGATAGGTTGAGTGAGTAGGAAAATAACTTTACAGATAAAGTACAATATATAGAAAATGTGAAATTGATCATTTTGGCAGGAAAAATGGAGAAAGATGGCAGAATAGGTGAAGATGGATTCTGGATTATGAGGCGAGTTGTGGGCTGTAGTTATCAGGAAAGGTTGAACAAGATGGGCTTCTTTCCACTGGAGTTGAGAAGAGTGAGGGGTGATTTGATAAAAGTGGATAAGATCCTGAATTATTGTGATAAGGTGGACACGGAATGGATACTTCCTCTTGTGGCTCAGCCAGTACAAGGGCCATGGTTTAAAATTAGGGGTCATCCTTTCAGGACAGAGGAGAGGAGAATCGTTTTCTCACCGACGGTTGTCTATTTTGGAACTCTCTGCCTCAGGTACTGGTGGGAGGGCCATTGAATATCTTTAATGCAGAGACCGATAGATGCTTGTTAGGCAAGGGGATTAAAGGTTCTCCAAATGGGAATGTGAAATTCAAAGCACAAACACATCTGTCATGATCTTATTGAATGGTGCAGCAGACTTGAGGGGCCAAAAGGCCTGTTTTTGCTCTTATTTTGTGTGTCCATATGTAAAAGAAACCTGAAATTGAGATGTCACAGCTCAAATTAGATAATATACCTTTAGAAATAAAAGAACTTGACTTAGGGAGAAGAATTTTTTTAAAATTCATTCACAAGATATGGGCATTACTGGCTAGGCCAGCATTTATTGCCCATCCCTAATTATCCAAAAGGCAGCTCGGAGTCAACCGCATTGCTGTGGATAGAGAGTCAGATGTAGGCCACACCAGATAAGGATAACAATTTTCTTCCTTAAAGAACATCAGTTACTTAGATGGGTTTTTCTGACAATCAACAGTGGTTTCACAATCATCATTAGATGAATGAAAAGACTTGACTTCGACAGTGAAAGAGAAACGAAAATACTTAAAATTGAAGAAAAAGTGAAGAGAAATGGAAAAGAATGGGAAATGGAAAAGAAAGTGGGTGAAAAACAAAGGGAAATGGGAGAATAACAGGAAAAGACATGGGAATAAGAAAGCTTGAAATGTAAAGGGAGATAGAATAATAAAAGCTTGAACGCAAACGAGTTAAGGAAATTAGACAACAGGAATTGGCCAGGGAAAAGCTTAGAGTAAAGAAAAAAGATCTTGTAGTTTGCAGGATGATTCTGATTCCAATAAGGATTTAAAGTTAACTAAAAATCTAAATTTGTTGAAATTGTGTAAGATATCCACCCTAATTTGAAAAGACAGCTGGACAGATGAATTAACCAAAAGATGCTTGGATCTTGATGTTGCATAATGTTTCAACAGGTATTTTTAAAAAATGGATAAAGGTAACAGAATGATGCTGACACTTCTAGTTTGTGTTTAGGAACAAGACTGAGAAGAATAGATTAAAAATGATGTGCAAAAGAGGCAAGGGTGATATGAGAAAAAACTTGTTCATATAGCAAGTAGTTAGGATATGGAATGTACTATCGGGAAACTGCGATGTCCAAGAGGGCATAGGGAGATTATTTGGATCGAATAATGTGCAAGTTTACGTGGTAAAAGTTGGAGATTGGCACTTGATAATGATGTTCATTTGAAGAGCCTGTGCAGATACAATGGGCCAAATGGCCTCATTCTGGGTTGTAATGATTCCATGAAGAGCCAATTGTATTGAGCCCACCAACTAAATGCAAACTTAAGTCCAAATAGTTTCACTCCTGATATTAGCCCATAAACAATCTCAAGATAAAAGACAGAAAGAAGGCATGTTGTATATTACATTCTTGGAGTGCTTCACTGATGGAAAAGTGAATGCAGGGTGTAAATATAAACTTAGCAGAAAGAGGTTTACAGTCAAATGTTCATAATGTTGTAAGGTGTGTTTTTCTGCTTTGCAGTTCAAATATAATTATGGAATCAGGGTGTTATCTAACTGTGTGACGGAATGTAGTACACAAAACTCCAGTGTGGTTTTGTACCTGGTCTAAAAAGTGCCCAGGAAGAAAGAGGTCTCTTAGCACTCCACAGAAGTATTGTATAACAACCCAGACAATATTTTAATATGGAACACTTAAAGTATTTAAACTTTACTGGAGGAGAATTCTGTTGTGCATTTCATTCACTCATGCACAAGAATTCTCCTGAGCCCCAGAACTGTAGCTGAAATCAATCAAGAGCTGACCTGCAATACAAATGTATTCTTAGGGAGTTATATACGAACACTGTATTTATGTTGCTGTGCCCCTGATTTCACATGTAAAGGACCAGTTATACTCAAAAAGATAATGATCAGCTATCAGATGATGATATAATGGAATGACTAAGGATTTCCTGAGTGCAATATCATCTCTAATGATGTATTCTGTATAATTAGAACTCGATAAACTGTAACAGGTTTAGCATAATTTTTATCAAAAAGATTCATGTAGCAACTATTTTATAATTCATGAATATCACATAAGCCATATAGCCTGCAGTATTACGAATCCCAGAACAATGTTTATTTTAACCAAAATACAAATAGAAAGTGTTTTGTTACACGTAAATTACTTTTGTTAACATCTAATACAAGGTCAGTGAGCACTGGAACTTGTGGATGTAATGAGGTGGTCAAAATACAAGCAGAAATAAAATATATATATTTAAATACTAATACTGATATAAAAGTTCATGTTAATTTAAATGTGAAATGGCAGGAGATTTGGGGCTATGCAAGATGAAAGAAAAACCTCTCAAACTGAAGACAGAGAGTCAAGAATAATGGGCTGCTTACAAGTTGGAAAGATGTCACTCATGGAGTGCCACAAGGATCAATCCTAGGCCCTCAATAATTTACTGTCTATATTAATGACTTGGAGATGAGGCAGAGTGTAATGTATCTGAGTTTGCTAATGATACAAAAATTGACAGAGGAATGTAAATATGTTGAGTGACTGAGCAAATATTTGACAGATGGAGTGTAATCTAGAAAAATATGAGGTCATTCATTTTGATAGAAAGAATCAAAAGGTAGCTGAGTAGTTAAAGGGAGACTGACTCCAAAACATTATAGCACATACTTTGAAATATCAGGGAGTTGGCATTGATGCTGATCTAGCATGACAAAGGAGTTGAGACCTTAGGAAGATCAGCCATGATCTTATTGAATGCCTGAGTTGGCTTGAAGGGCTGAATGGCCAACTCCTGCTTATATTCAAACTTCCTAGGTGCTATTCAGCTAATGTGTCTTGCAAGTCTTACTGAACTTTATTTATCAGGAAAATGTTAGACTTATCTGCAGTTCATGCTGAAAAAGCTGAACCGCTGTTAAATACTATAGTTTATTTAACAGTTATAAACTAATGAGAAGAAATTCTTAATGACAATACAGTCTCATTAATAGCATAGTGGTCAAAGATTTAAGGTGACAATTGAGCTGCTTTCTAATTAGAGAGAGCCAACTGATAGAGAATTTAACCTGAGAGTTAACACACTTCAGGTGAGATCAAGAACCTATGTTTTGGCAACACTTTGTATTGCAAAACAACTGTTCAGCCAAACAAGCTATCCAACTCCCTCTAACAATGATAACAGAACTGAAAAACTATGTGTCATGTAACTAATCAATGTTGCTTGGACAAATCAATCCAATCCACTGTGGAACTTACTAATCAATGTTCTTGATGCATGTGCCAGACTGCTTATTGATAATTTAAGCATCATTCAACTTAAATTCATAATATCCACTCCTGGATTTCACAACTAGTCAGTTCTGAATTAGAAGAATTAATTTGCAAACTCTATCTTGAACATCATGTTACACACAGAGTCCCTTTGAGGAGAGGTTTGGATATAGAACGATCTCTAATGCACATGTTTGTAATTCTATGTTTGAATAGATTACAGTTCTCAGATGTGTGTAATATGGTGTAGGTCAATGACAAACCAACAGGAAATTAACCCTTCTCAGATTAAGAAAAGGCTTTATGTTTCTTACCAATGTTAGTTTCAAAATGCATTTGCAACAGTGCTTTCCAACTGCTTCTGCACATGTGATCTCCTCAATATATTTGCACAGTGTCAGGGTGCTCTGAAAACATTGACATATTTCCAGCTTCTTCTCTATCAACAAAGGAGTGCACCAGCTATCCAAATAAATAAAAGCACAATGATTGTGGAACTTTTATCACAAAGGTTAGCAAAGAGATTTGAAAGATCACAAACATGCATTTGATGGCGTATGACCATTCTACCCATTCAGTTCAGTCCTCAGGAAAGTTAGCAGCTCTTTAAATAACAGCGAAACTTGCATAATACTATTGAGTTTTAGGAATTATTGACTGCATTGATCAGATTTGGAGATGGGGCATGTTTTAAACTAAGATGGGCTCACATGGGTAGAACATTCCCTTTTGCACTCTATGCAGTAACTTCTGAGCCAAAGAAACACTTCATTCAGAAATCAGAAATTGGAGGTGTATAGTAAAATTAAGAGAAATATCTTATGGAAATGTTGATTGTTAGAATGATTCTTTTCATCTAAGGAATAATAGAAACTGATTCCTTTTCACTTCAAAGAGGAAGAGGGAAATTAAAGAAAGTCCATGTTACTGATCCATGTCTGGAAGCAAACAGGGCTGGGATCAGCTCTCACATTTCCTATGAGCATTGTGAGAAAAAGGACAAAAAAAAATTAAAGGTTAATCAATCAAGTTAGGTTTGGAGATAGAGATGAGCTGCCAAGTGAAACCTCACTCATAGAGTCATAGAGATGTACAGCACAGGAACAGACCCTTCGGTCCAATTCGACCATGCCAACCAGATATCCTAATCTAATCTAGACCCATTTGCAGCACTTGGCCCATAGCTCTCTAAAGGTAAAAACAATGACTGCAGATGCTGAAAACCAAAATACTGGATTAGTGGTGCTGGAAGAGCACAGCAGTTCAGGTAGCATCCAACAAGCAGTGAAATCGACGTTTCGGGCAAAAGCCGAAGGGCTTTTGCCCGAAACGTCGATTTCGCTGCTCGTTGGATGCTGCCTGAACTGCTGTGCTCTTCCAGCACCATAGCTCTCTAAACCTTTTCTATTCATTTATCCATCCAGATGCCTTTTAAATGCTGGATTTGTAACAGCCTCCACCATTTCCTCTAGCAGCTCATTCCATACATGCACAACTCTGTGAAAATGTTGCCTCTTAGGTCCCTTTTAAATTTTTCCCCTCTCATCCTAATCCTACATCCTCTACTTCTAGACTCCCCCACCCCAGGGAAAAGACCTTGTCTATTTACCCTATCCATGCCCCTCACAATTTCATAAACTTCTATAAGGTCACCCTCAGCCTCTAATGGTCCTGGGAAAAAGGTCCAGCCTATTCAGCCTCTCTCTGTAGCTCAAATCCTCCAATCCTTGCAACATCCTTGTAAATCTTTTCTGAACCCTTCCAAGTTTCACAATATCCTTCCAATAGGAAGGAGACTAAAATTGCATGCAGCATTCCAAAAGTGGCCTAACCAATGTCCTATACAGCTGAAACATGTCCTTCCAACTCCTATACTGAAGGCTCTGACCAGCTCTGACCAATAAAGGAAAGCATACCAAATGCCTTCTTCACTATCCGATCTACCTGCTACTTTCAACGAGCTATGAACCTGCACTCCAAGGTCCCTTTGTTCAGCAACACTCCCCTGGAACTTACCATTAAGTGTGTAAGTCCTGCTCGGATTTGCTTTTCCAAAATGCAGCTAAATTAAACTCTATCTGCCACTCTTCAGCCCACTGGCCCATTTGATCAAGATCCCATTTTAGTCTGAGATAACTTTCCTCGCTGTCCACTACACCTCCAACTTTGGTGTAATCTGCAAACCTACCATCTGTGTTCACATCCAAATCATTTATATAAAGTGCAAAAATGTTTTCAGTCAGAACTGAAAACTGACCAGGAAAGAATAAATCTGGCTACTATCAAGGAGCAACATGGTATGGTTTATTATATTTCTTTGTTATTCAGTGTAAAGGGTCTGGCAGGGATTCCTGCAGTCTAACAGAAACAGGGATGGGTTAATTGGATGAAAAGAGTAAATAAACATAGAGACCACATAGAATTCCAGGTAAATTGGAGATTTTGTTTACTTCGATAAGCATTTAACTTCCATGGCAGAGCTTCATTTCCAATGCACTGCCCCAGCGAGGCGTTACAGTTTCATCAAAAAGCCTACTTGTTGACTGTTCATGAAGCATGGTCAACTTTGATAAAATCAGAGTGAAGATAGTTTCATAAATAAATAGATTATGAAATTCAGTTGAGTTTATAGAAGATAGGAGAAATTACTGCTGGAAATTCCTCAATTTGTGTTGAAATTCAAGTTAGTAGACTATGCAAAAATATTGAGTACAGACAGATTTCTAGGTTAGATGGGGGTTCATTTTGCAGAAAACCCACAAGCTGCTTGAAGAAAAATCGAGAACAGCAAAAACAAAATCCGTGGCAAGTATTCATTTCCAACAGCAATCATGACGCAAATGATACAGTCAGCTTTTTTTAAAATCACTCGTGAATGTGGCCGTCGCTGGCTGGACAACATTTATTGCCCATCTATATTTGCTCTTGAGAAGATAGTAGTGAGCTGCCTTCTTGAACCACTGCAGTCCACATGCTGTAGATATATCCCCAGTGTCCTTAGGGAGGGAATTCCAGGATTTTGACCCAGCAACTGTGAAGGAACAGCGATATATTTCCAAGTCAGGATGGTGAGTGGCTTGGAGGGGAACTTGCAGGCCAGGGTATTCCCTTGTCCTTCTAAATGGAAGTCATTGCGGGTTTAGAAGGTGCTATCTAAGGATGTTTGGTGAATTTCTGCAGCACAGCTTATAGATAGTACACACTGCTAATGCTGAATGTCAATGGTGGAGGGAGTGAATGTTTGTGGATTTGATGCCAATCAAGCAGGCTGTTTTCCCTGGGTACTTCAAGTTTCTTAATTGTCGTTGAAACTTCACCTAAGTGGGGACTGATCAATCACACTCCCGACTTGTGTTTTGTAGATGGTGGACAGGTTTTCAGGAGTCAGGGGTGACTTACTTGCTGCAGTATTCTGAATCTCTGACCTGCTCTTGTTGCCACTTATTGGTGAGCCCAGTTGAATTTCTAATCATGATGTTGATAGTGCGGGATTCAGTGATGTAACACAATTTAATGTTAAGGGCCGATGATTATATTGTCTCCTACTGGAGATGGTCATTGCCTGGCATTTGTGTGGTGTGAATGTTACTTGCCGCTTGTCAGCCCAAGCCTGGATATTGTCTAGATCTTGTTGCATTTGAACATGGACAGCTTCAGTATCTGAGGAGTTGTATATGATGCTGATCATTGTGTAATAATCAAAGAACATTCCCATTTATGATTTTATGATGGATGGAAGGTCATTGATGAAGCAGTTAAAGACAATTGGATGCAGGACACTGCCCTAAGGAAATCCTGTCGGGATGTCCTGGATCTGAGATGAATGACCTTCAACGACACACAACTAACTTCCTATTTGTCAAGTATGACTCCATCCAGTGGACAGCTTTCCCCCGATTCCTATTAGGGTTAGCCAAAGCTCCTTGATGCCACACCCGGTCGAATGTGGCCTTGATGTTAAGGGCTGTGACTCTCACCTTACCTCTGGAATTAGCTCTTTTGTCCACATTTGAACTAAGGCTGTAAAGAGGTCAGGAGTTGAGTGTCCCTGGTGGAACCCAAACCGGGCATCACTGAGCAGGTTATTGCTGAGCCAGTGCTGCTTGAAAGCACTGTTGATGACACCTTCCATCACTTTACTGATGATTGAGAGTGGGCAGTAATAGGCAGGTTGAATTTGTCCTGTTCTTTGTGTACAGGACATAACTGGGCAATTTTCCACATTGTTGGGTAGATGTCAGTGTTATAACTGTTGTGGACCAGCTTAGCTAGGAGAGTGGCAAATTCTGCGCTACCATTCTTCAGTATTGCTGCTGGAATCTTAACAGGGCCTGTAGCCTTTGCAGTATCTAGTCCCTCCAACCATTTCTTGATATCGCATGAAGTGAGTTGCATTGCCTGAAGATAGGCATCTGCGAAGTTGGGGACCACTGGAGGAGGCCAAAAATGACTGACTATTACTGATAATGGAGAACACAGTTGAGCAAGACTATCTAGATAAGAGGTCACAGTGGACAGCATGAAAGAAGAACTCCAACTAAAATAAATGAAGACATAAATGAAATTGAAAAATTTGGGAAGTAAGGAAAATTTAGAGCTTACATTAAAAGACTGGACCTCAAAAACATCCAAGGGTGGTGAGTGATGTTTTAGTATGGTTCAAAATATCATTATGCTATGAACTGTTCTGAAGAGTATAATCATTTAAACTAAACATGAAATGGAAGAAGATGGAGATATGGATCAAAAGAGGTCAATGTATTAGTCATAAAAACTAAGATCAGTGATGAATGTGTCGATAGCAGAATCTTTCAATAGTGCAGAACTAGACAGTTGATGCACCTCTACAGTTTGTGGAATAGACAGGCTAAAATTCTTGAGTAATAAGGTTTGGAACAAAATTAAGGGATTTGAGTTTCACAAGTTTCAGTTCGAGAATGTTAACACACTGAAATATTTAAAAAGATCTGTCATTCCTTGTAAAATAATCAGAATTAATTATTTTATTAACACAGATGTAGTGTCCAGTGAAATATTTTTGTTATTAATGAGACCATTGATGAAAAATGCACAGATGAAACTGGATATAGTAAATAGCAAAGATATTCTACTTGGAATATCTGTGAAATTGCTATCTAAACAATGGGAATACAATTCTGTTCTATTAATAGAGCATAACCTCTCCACCACAGAAATGAAAAAAGTCTTATTGATACCAGGGGACAAAGATTTAAGCAACAATTGCATTAAAATGACTTGTCAATAGACAATTTGCCCATCCACCCTCCAAAAAGTTTAAAATTTAATGCAGGAATAAGGATGAACAATACAATAAGCATATGTAAGTGATAAGTAAGAGCAATGAGATTTACAAGAAATAGTGAAAGACACTGTTACAGCTCTTAGCCACTACCTCAGCAAAATCCCTTGTTATGGATTTAAAGATATAGGAAAAAGAAGACCAGAACATTCTTATTTTAGGTTTGTAAATTTGGTAAACACATTTAGTCAGTCAACAATAATGCAAAGTAAAGATAAAAAATTAATTATGGATGTGATAGTAGATTAGATTAGATTACTTACAATGTGGAAACAGGCCCTTCGGCCCAACAAGTCCACACCGACCCTCCGAAGAGCAACCCACCCAGACCCATTCCCCTACATTTACCCGTTCATCTAACACTAGGGGCAATTTAGCATGGCCAATTCACCTGACCTGCACATTTTTGGACTGTGGGAGGAAACCAGAGCACCCAGAGGAAACCCATGCAGACATGAGGAGAATGTGCAAACTCCATAAAGACAGTTACCTGAGGCGGAGAATTGAACCCGGCTCTCTGGCGCTGTGAGGCAGCAGTGCTAACCACCGTGCCACAGTGCCGCCCAAAATTAGAGCCCATTGCCGTGCCATTGCTTATCCGCAAAGCTGTGACTCTGACTCAGTAAGGCAGCTGAAAGCCCTTTTAGCAACAGGGTATATGATAGGTACCACACAATAATAGAAAAACATGCTTCATAAAGTTTTGGCCGATCAACCAAACTGTAAATGATCATCTGGACCAGCAAGAGCTATCATACCATGAATTGACTGCAGATAGTAAGAGGATATAATCCACATGAGTTTGCGATAGAAATCCTGAAGTTCCACCAGTAAAAAATGACAGCCCACAGCTTGGGAAGAGACAGGCCCACAATACATTTGTATTTTTTGAAACATTTAAATGGACTGAATGCAGACAGAATGCCTTTCAGTAAAATCAAAGTCTTGAAAGAATTTGGCAAGTCTTATGGCACATTGTAAGGCTTTTGGAAGCAAGTTTCAATCAGGGAAACATTGTTTATTATAAAAGAGAAGGACTTATTAGTAAAGGTGGAAAAATAATTATTGCACAGCACAGGAATCAGACGGTTCAGTGATGCCCTTCAGAATTGTTGGGTATTGCTTATAACCTTGCAGATTCTAAAATTCTACAGAAAATAACAAGGAACCAGGAATCTCTCATGAGGGGAAAGCAAAGTTAATGAAGAAAGTGAAATTTAATTACAACTATTAATGTGTATTTCCACATGCCTTATATAAAATTAAGCAACTTAATAATTCGCATCTGGCCTAATTTTGCTGAAGTGTTTTCAGTCTGCCTATTGAAGAATTTCAACTTCAATGAAAATCAAATTTTGGAGAGGTATTGAAAAGGTGACTGATCTAATTCTTTATACTATTGTCAAATTATCCCTCCCTCCACGGTGGGAATATCAGAAATCTGCAATATCCAGTTTATTAAGGGTTACTGTTTTTGTGCCACAGGTTTTAACATAATATGATTAAACATTAGATTTTGGGGCACACTCCTGGTCAGCAGATGCTTGAACCATTTACTGGTGTGACCTAAAGTAATATCTAGGGAGAGCCAAATTTGTAGCAACTACGCTTTCAGTTTTGAATCCTGACATTATATTTGCTTTTATCATCTGTTAATCACATCCCCATGTTGACACTTGATCTCATTTCATGATCAGAAACTAGTGAATTTGTCAAATATGCAGAAAACTTCAACCTTCATTTTTTTCCCCTGGAGTTTTGGAGGCTGAGAGGTGACCTGATAGAGGTTTATCAAATTATGAGGAGCATGGATAGGGTGAACAGCCAAGGCCTTTTCCCCAGGGTAAATGAGTCCAAAACTAGATGGCATAGGTTAAAGGTGAAAAGGGAAGAATTAAAAAGGACCTGAGGCATAACCTTTTCACGCAGAGGGTGGTGCATATATGGAACGAGCTGCCAGAGGAATATTTAAAAGGCATTTGGATGGGTATATGAATAGGAAGGGTTTAGAGGGATATGGGCCAAACTATGGCAAATGGGCCGAGGTCAGATTGGGATGTCTGGCTAGTGCGGACGAGTTGGTCTGAAAGGTATGTTTCAATGCTATATAACTCTGTGACTTTATATCTTTAAACATAAAGATATAACAAAAATAAAACAAATGTTAACAATGCAATCATGCATAGGTAAAATATTTGATTTCATGTATTACAGTTGTTTTGGAAGTAATGGGCTGTCTGGATAAATGAGAAACTGTAGACATGGTACAATTGGATTTTCATAAGACATTTAATATGGTGTTGCACCAAAGATTACCACATAAGAGTTCTTGAGTAGGGAGTAATCTACTACCATGGCTAGAGAACTGTTGAGCAAACAGAAAGCAGTAGGGAAAAATGGGAAATTTTCTGGTTTGTAAATTGTAACTAGTGGGATCAGTGCTTGTAACTAGTAACTACAGGAATCTGTACTGGGGTGTCAACTATTTACAACCATTATTGAAAATCTGGATGATGGAATGGAATATATATGGTTACTAATATATGGCACAAAGATAGATGGGAAAGTAAGTGTAAAGAGGACATAAGGAGTTTGCAAAGAGATATGGACAACATAGTGGATGTGCAAAAAAAACAAGATGCAGTATAATGTGGGACAATGTGAACTTGCTTCCTTTGGCTGGAAGAATACAAAGGTGCATTATTTAAAAATGCAGGTACTGTAATTGAGTGAGAAATCAAATTAAATGTTGACATTTATTGCAAGGGAAATCGAGTTAAAAATTTAGTGAACTTTTGTTGTTATGCAAGAATGAAGAACATTTCACACCTCAACCATGTAAATGTGTGGATCCCTTAACTTTAATTAGAAAACTTGATATTTAAAACCTAATCCTCGAGCTTATTTACTGTTCTCGTGGATAATATATAAAGGTGCTTAGCCTCATGGATTGGGAAAGATTATTGGAATTTAGAAAGATAGTGAATAAAAAGTGGAAAAATTAAACCTTTATGAATTTAACAGTGAATTATTAATAGATCAATAATTGATTTTCCAAAAACAAATAACTTCTTTAGAATGGAAATTGAGAACTATTCAGTGAACATCACAGCAAAGGTGATTACAGTAATAAATATTTGGTGGCACTAATCAGCTTTGAAAACAAATTGCATGGTTAGTAATATTTGCTGCTTCAGTTAATTTCAGAATAGAACTTCATCAAAATTAATACAATGTAGTGTTACTTTTTAATGGAAGATATCATTTAACAGTGGGGTTGGGAGCACAGAAACAGGACATTTCCAGGCTCTGCAAACCTTATCAAGAAAAAATCATCCAGCAGGTCAGATCTTATTTCAGGGTGCTGGGGTTCCTTGGATGCTAGGCTGGAACACCCCAGAATGAGAGTGCTGGCAACAGAAATGGACCTGTCTCTCTGAACCATCTCAATAAAATAATGAAAGCAAGAATTATTTTGTCCCTCATCTTTCACTCCTCTTCCAACCACTCACGTGCTTTCATGCCCCATTCATGCTAACAGCATCCTCCTTTACTAATGTTATGGCACTTCATACCTATGATCCTCAAACAACAAACCTTCCAAGGTCATCCATCTCTCCTATACTGCCTGTGCCTATATAGCCACCCCATGACTTCCTGTCCTTCTTCACCCTACAATGCCTGACTAGCCACCCCAGTACCCTTTGTAGTCCTTATACTAACCTACAGTTGAATACTCACCAACTTGGTTCTTTATAGCCCCTATGATTACCTCTATGCAAACTTAGTGCCAACACATGTCCCCACATATCATCCTTTGCTTTTCCACTCAAAATGCACAAACTTTAGAAGCCAAGCTGGCATTAAATAAAGTTATGTATCAATTGATGACTTTACTGTGTGAAATAATTACACAGAGGCTGGTATCCCATCACCAAGTCACCCGTTACTTACATGTGCACAGTAGATGGGCTGTGACCAGCTAGCTCTGAGACAGTCCCAAAAATAAGGAGACTCTCTGAATCTCCTATTTATATCAGTCAGCCAGGGCTCCCTGATTGGCCAGGGTTGACAACTCAATCAAGGACATCATAATCAATGAGATCCATCTGGCCTTCATTCTGATTACTACACTGTGTAAATGGAAGAAAAAACATTAATTGCTAAAATGTCTATACTTTGAAATCCCTTCAAACAAGAAGGAGGCCATCTGGTGTGTTCTGTGGTGGAACTGGTCCTCCAGGGAGTAGATACAGTGGAGGCGGAGAAATTGGGAATACAGGATAGCATTTTTGCAGGAGATAGGGTGGGAGAAGATATAATCCAGGTAGCTGTGGGAGTCAGTGGGTTTGTAAAAAATGTCGGTGTTGAGTCAGTCATCTTTGATGGAGATGGAGAGGTCTAGGAAGAGGAGGGAGGTATCAGAAATGGTCCATGTGAATTTAAGATCAGGTTGGAATGCGTTGGTGATATTGATGAACCGCTCAACCTCTTCATGGGAGCACGAGGTGGTGCCGATGCAGTCATCCATGTAGCAAAGGAAAAGGTGGAGAGTGATGCCAGTGTAACTACGTAACCTCCATCTCCTTCCTAGACCTCTCCATCTCCATCAATGATGACTGACTCAGTACCGACATTTTTTACAAACCCACCGACTCCCACAGCTACCTGGATTACACCTCCTCCCACCTTACCTCCCCCAAAAATGCTATCCTGTATTCCTAATTCCTCCTCCTCTACTGTATCTGCTCCCAGGAGGACCAGTTCCACTACAGAACACATCAGATGGCTTCCTTCTTTAAAGACTGTAATATCCCCACCCATGTGGTTGAAGATGCCCTCCAACGCATCTCATTGACATCTCACAACTCCGCCCTCAAACCCCACCCCTCCAACCGCAACGAGGAAAGACACCCCCATGGTCCTCACCTTCCACCTCACCAACCTCCACATAAACCACTTCATCCGCCAACATTTCCTCCACCTACAAACGGACCCCACCACCAGGGATATATTTCCCTCCCCAGCCCTGTCCATTCCACTTTCCTCAAAGACCGTTCCCTCCGTGACTACCTGGTCAGGTCCATGCCCCCAACTACCCACCCTCCCATCCTGGCACCTTCCCCTGCCACCGCAGGAATTGCAAAACCTGCAGCCACACCACCCCTCACCGCGGCACAGTGGCTCAGTGGTTAGCACTGCTGCCTCACAGCACCAGGGTCCCAGGTTTGATTCCAGCCTCGGGTGACTGTCTGTGTGGAGTTTGCACATTCTCCCTGTGTCTGCATGGGTTTTCTACAGGTGCTCAGGTTTCCTCCCACAGTCCAAAGATGTGCAGGTCAGGTGAATTGGCCATGCTAAATTGCCCCATAGTATTAGGTCAGTTAGTCAGAAGGAAATGGGTCTAGGTGGGTTACTCTTCGGAGGGTCGGTGTGGACTGGTTGGGCCGAAGGACCTGTTTCCACACTGTAGGGAATCCAATCTAATCTCTCAGAAGGCCCCAAAGGAGCCTTCCACATCCATCAAAGTTCACCTGCACTTATACAAATGTCATTTATTGCATCCGTTGCTCCTAATGTGGTCTTCTTTACACTGGGGAGACTGGCACCTCCTCGCAGAACGCTTCAGGGAATATCTCCATGACACCGCACCAATCAACCCCACCACCCCATGGCCAAGCATTTCAACTCCCCCTCCCACTCTGCCGAGGACATGCAGGTCCTGGGCCTCCTTCACCACCAGTCTCTCACCAACCGATGCCTGGAGGAAGAACGCCTCATCTTCTGCCTCGGAGCACTTCAACTCCAGGGCATCAATGTAGACTTCACCAGTTTCCTCGTTTCCCCTCCCCCCACCTTACCCCAGTTCCAAACGTCGAGCTCAGCACCATCCTCATGAGCTGTCCCACCTGTCAATCTTCCTTCCCACCTATCTGCTCCACCCTCCTCTCCGACCTATCACCTTTACCCCTTCCTCCATCCACCTATTGCACTCCCAGCTACCTTCTCCCCAGCCCTACCCCCTCCCACCCATCTCTTCACCCTTGAGGCTTCCAACCTCATTCCTGATGAAGGGCTCCTGCCCGAAATGTTGATTTTCCTGCTCCTTGGATGCTGCCTGACCTGCTGTGCATTTCCAGCACCACTCTAATCTTGACTCTAATCTCCAACATCTGCAGTCTTCACTTTTGCCTGGAAAAAAATGCTGACTATTTCTTCAAAAAGAGACTCAGTGTGCTCCTGAAAGAACCAAGCTGAGGTAGGTGGTGATTTTGGGAAACCAACTCACTGCATAGCAAGTATAGCTGGAGATTACGACTTAATTAAAAGTAATCTCCCATATTTATAGCTCATACCAGCAAACACCAAGAAAATTATTCTCTGGAATGAGAACAGTGCAAAGGGAAATTTAGCTAAAGTGTGCCCATTAAAAAGGAATTCTTGCACTACATGTGAACCAAGGACTGAATCCTCCACATTTATGCTATATCTGCAATGTAGCCTGGCAGTAATTTTTGGCTTATCATGTGAAAGAATGTTATACTCAGTTACTCTCTTCATACAACTTTTTTCTGAACTCTAAAGTTTGTGGAAATTTTCTGAGTTTGCAATTTTGTTAGTGATTGTTCAATTCGTAAATTGCTTACCACATGACAAAAAACAATAAAGGCAACCTTCAGGCTGTACTGCAATGCATCTCTATAGCATGTTGACAGACCAACAAATATAATAGCATTTTGTTTCGGGTTCAGTTCCTTCCAGACGTATCATTTGGTAATGAATACCTGATGTGATGTCTCTGAAAATATGGTCATCCATATAGCTATTTGCATAATCTAGAAGATATAGCTTGAATTTTTACCTCACTCACCAAGAATTGGGATCTTCAGAAAAGTGTGAGAACAAGGAAATAAGATTTTTCCCACACGCTGTTTTACCTCACTTCATATGTTGGATATCTGATTGAAGACTTGACTGCCAGTAATGGGTTAAGTGATGAAGGCTGAAGAAGACAGATACATATTGAGAGATAAGGTGTGGAAATTCTAGGAGGTTTGGTGTGAGGCACTGATTTGGCATTGGGTATGGTTTGGGAAGAGGGCACAACTGTATCTACCTGAGAAAGTGGAAATAAATGGGCAAAAGGAAAATGGGGTCAATTGGAGTAACCTGAGCTTGCTTTCTGTGAGGAGAAGTGGAGTTCAATCCTGGTGAATGATTAGATTAGATTAGATTAGATTAGATTACTTACAGTGTGGAAACAGGCCCTTCGGCCCAACAAGTCCACACCGCCCCACCGAAGTGCAACCCACCCATACCCCTTACCTAACACTACGGGCAATTTAGCATGGCCAATTCACCTGACCTGCACATCTTTGGACTGTGGGAGGAAACCGGAGCACCCGGAGGAAACCCACGCAGACACGGGGAGAACGTGCAAACTCCACACAGTTCGTCACCTGAGGCGGGAATTGAACCCGGATCTCTGGCGCTGTGAGGCAGCAGTGCTAACCAGATTTGGAATGTCAATCCAGGATGGGAAAGTAGGTTCAATGGAATGATGTGCTGATTGGGAGCATCAAAAGCTTAAATGGCTGAGGATAGGAGAGAAGGATCAGAGGACTTGGGAGTGATTGAAGGTGGTGTTGGAAGTCCTGGGGTTGATACAGTGTGGGGGTTCCATGGAGATGGAGGTCTTGCAGTAATGGTAAAGGCTTTGTGGAAGCAGGAAGTAGGGGTTGGATGAGAGTCCTCATTGGGAAGAGTGGGCTCCAAACCCAAAGTTGGGGTGGAGGAGAGGATGGTAGCATAGCTAATCATGGAGCCACATTTGATCTAGAAGATACATGAAAATGCAATTTTCTCTTTGATCCTAAGCCATTGTCTGGATTTCGAGATCTTGATAAAATTGGAAAGTTAAAAAATAACAAGGCTCATAGGCTCATTACAATTTTTAAAGCATCACCATGTAGGAACAGGAAGGAACATGCAGCAGTGCTGGAAAAAGATTAATGACCTACTACACCCCACAAGTGTAAGCCCCACCATCTTTTCTCTGCTACCTCATACGCACTCTAATTCTGCTGCTGCAATCACCTTCCATCAAGGCTAATGATCTACCACTCCGATTGTTTCATGCAACATTTTCCTTGAATGATCCTCACCTATCTATTCCCACAATGGGCCATTCTCAAGAACAGCTATGGATGGGAAATAAGTGCTGGCCAGCCAGTGATGCCCCCATCCCACAAGTGAATAAACAAAAAAAAAACCCACCTCCTTAGAACAGTCATTCACTCATCCACCTCTCCCCTCAGTTAAAATGGAAATGGATGATTTAGAGTTAGGCCGGGTCAGATTTTTGTTTGATTTTTCAAAATTTTACACGCAATGTTAAACACTGGATCCAAACCTGCTGTGTATCTTCTAAAATAAACCTTCAGTTTCAGAAAATATGCTAATGATATACCTGAAACAAAATCAGTCTCTTGTTATGATCAGATCCTAGGTTGTACCTGTTATAGCATGGTGTGAGAATGCCTCCACATAGGTAAGATAATTATGCGGACAGTGTTTCTTTAACCATTTACAAACATCTTGCTGGGTCCACAGTACCACAGGTTTAGTGTGTCTTGTAAACGTAGGACTTGTGTGAAAACTACAGTATCCATCATTGGTTCCGATCTGTAAAATAAAACGAAATGCACTAAATTATTCCAGATAAATTATCCTACTGCTTAAAGTATCCTACATAAATGAAGTAAATATTCTATGATCTCACTCAAAGCGGAGCCTTGCTTGGCAGATTTATGGGGGTGGACTGAGATTAAAGGTCTGCACTTAAGAGTGAATACAATCTTAAAGTGAATACAATCAGGAACATCAAAAATCATGCAGACTGGTTTGCTCCCTATGCCTCATGTTTCCAATCACTACCATCCTGTTGGTGATAATGCTGAGTCAATTCCTGCCCTTTTGCTATATGGCAGGGAAAATGGAAAAACATAGGAGAAAATCACATTCAATATTAAAATACTGCAGCAGACTAATGGAGTTAGATTGCACGTTGATTACACCCATCATTTATACATGAGTTTTTTGACCTTCAGAGATTAAAATAAAAGCTTTGGTTAATAATTTTTCTTTAGCAATATCCATTTTAATATACATTATCCTGTTAATGAAAATTGAAACATTAAATTAAACTTCATATTTTCAACACCCATCTTCATATTATGGTGATACAACCCTTTTGATAATTCAAACCACTTAGTGCTCCAAGCTGTTACAGAAATTCACCCAATAATCTTCCTCCACATTTTCTTAGTGCAATGTAAATAAGTCCCTTGTTCTATTATATTTTCGTACTAAGTGCATTAGTTATGCTGTAAAGCGATGCTAGCAGGTAACCTTTGTGACAGGTAAAACACACACATTATACATGGACTTATAAAGTAATTTGCCAAAATTGAATGGAAAAGTCTCCACTGTCACACATTTAGTTTGAAAGAACATAGTAATCTATTTTTATTTTAATATTTTAACAAAGTATAGTACTCACAAACGTCTGTCTGTGTAAAGACCATTGCACATTTTTTAGGCAAATTATCAGTGAAGATAGCCAAGCTATCTTGTTAGCAGCCAGGAAGTGCTGGAGAAACTCGACAGGTGTGGCAGCATTGGTAGAGAGAGAGAGAGAGAGAGAAAAAGAGAGCATTAAATTTGGATGAGTGTCAATTTTGAGTAGTTTCATGGGAAGTTTTTCCCTGTGTGCTCTAGTGAATTTTTTTACACAATTTTACAGTGCTCAACTCATTAGGTATGCACCATACCTCCACAGAGCTGCATGTGTTATCATTTAGTCACCAGCGGCAACAGTGTTCTCCTTTGCTGAAACCTTCTGTGTTTTCTGCCATTGGTAGCATATCTAATTCTTATATGTGCACCAGCTCAAATGCTAGAAGAAAGATTTTGGGCTTCACAGTCCCTGAGTGTGAAGACTTAGACAGGAGATGGCCAGCAGAGGAAAACTGGCACATCAGTTTTCCAACAAGGATTTGGAGGTACTGGTGAATAGGGGAGCTGTCCATTTTCCTCAGCACTGTTAGAGAAGATCACAGCAACAGGTCATGTCAGCCTGGTCCTAAGTTGCCACCTGGGTCACTGTGGTATCCATGATCTGGAGGAATACAGTATGTAGCAGTGCAGGGAAAAGGTTAATGCCCTTCTGCACTCCTCAAGGGTTCATGCCACCATCTTCTCTCTGCTACCACACACTTTCTCTAATTCTGCCACTGCCACTACCTCATACCAAGGCTCATGATCTACCATTCCTATTGTTGCATGCAAAACATCTTTCTTTCATGGTTCTCACCTATATGTTCCCTGAAACTATTAGCCTTCCTGCCCTCTACATTTCCTAATGACTCACTCAGGCCACTACAGCAGCATTCCCTGTAATTTTCTTTCCAGCTGCAAGGGCCTCTGAGGTTTGTGCACAGCATCAGTGTCTGGAACCAGAAGTCAATGCCATGATCAGTATATCAACACCAATCTGCCCTGCACCTGCACCAATACTAACAGCAATGTCAGTCACTCGCACCTCACTTGATTCTGTCCATGTCTCATTCCAAATGAGAACAATACACAATAGGGCAGAGAGGACAAAAATGGGTTTTGTGGACCTGACATTCATCTGCTCACTCTCCACAAGAGTCAGAATCCTTGCCTTATGGGGAGAAGACACTGAGCATTCATGTGGTGATGCTAAGATCTTCATATCTCAGCAAGCAAGTAAGATTCATTGCTAAGTACTGTGATTCTCACTCATTACCACCCCTGTGAACATGCCCAAGCTTCTACCCCTATTTTATGATTCATTCTCTCTTTGTTTCCTACAAGCACAACTGACATCCACATAAGGCTTCTTCCTTTGTTAAAATGCACAAACTGATACAGGAACAGCAAACAGATTTGTGAGACATGCGGTAAACTGGACCAAAGATGGGATGAGTCCACCAATGTGACCTCTATCATATTAGCTCCTGTGTATCTGTGTCTGGCTTTTTCCATGGACAGGCTGGAGCTACCAAGGAGAGCCCAGGCCTGTAGAACACTTAGCAGCCGTCAATGATGTATGCAGACCTGCCCTCCATTACTTTAGCCATTGGTAGTTAACACCAACAGCAAGTTAACAGAGGGGTGCAAAAGCTTGATCTCACTCTAGATGCCCCTTCCTCACAAAGAGACAGAGTAGTACCAGTAAGTGCCCCGCCAAAGGAGGAACCATATACAGGCCCTCCACAAATCTCTCAGATGTTCCAGAGGTTCCCAGATCCTCAACCTTCACCTTGAGTATAACTTTCAACACATTGGGAGTTTAAGCCAAAGAGGGTGAGCAGCAATTGGGCAGGTAACACTAGGGCAAGTTGTCTCCATTTTAGCTCTGGGGCTACACTTAGACATAATGGGAGGAAAAAGAAAAAGAAAACCTTATAAGGGCCCATTGGGGTGACAATTATTTTACGCTTGCCCATGACATACAACTGGGAAAGTTCTACCTAGAGATTCTGTTTCGAGTTGAGTATGAATTATTTAGAACTCCAAGTTATCTTGTGCAATGGCATATACTAATAACTTGAGATGTTTATATCAAAAAACTAATATCCTATTACACTTACAGTATATTAGTAATAAAATAACGATAAAAAGCACTAGATTAGCTCAGGGAATTCTGTGGCAATTTTGAAGAGTACTCCCGTGTTTATCTCAGCTGTTGGGTTGTCACTATTATAAAATCAGGTTTGTAATGAAATTCCCAGAGGTAGCCACTTGTATTTTGTTAAACCATCTTTGCTCCTTAGGGTGCATGTTTTCCTCCAACATCAAACTTGAGTTAATTTTCCCGTCAATTTTACTTAATTTGCTCCTTTAATTTCTCATTTGGTTTCCCTCTGGTTTTACGGTGGCTTTGTCTTTGTCTTTATGAAAGGGCTACTTTCACCATGGTGATTGCAGGATGTTATTTGAATTGCTAAAGCATTTCTGAAAACTAGCTAATTTCAAGAAACCACATACTAATCCAGAATGAAAACAGAAAAGCCGCAGTAATTCATAGAAAGAACAAATTTGCCTTCATATAGCACTGTGCTCCACATAAACATCTGAAAGCACTATAATGAAAAAGTAATATTTCCATATGGATAAACTCTGTAGGTACTTTGGACTCAGCAAGATTGCAAAACAACAAGATGAATGTGCAGCAACATCAGGTGACTGGAGGTTAACAGAGAATCACTGGCCAGGATTTAAAGAATTAATTTGAGGAAGTTTCAATACTGCTGAGCCATCTTTAACCACTATCTGAAGAAGCAATAGTGCTTCAATATAACCTGGTTTAAAAGATAGTATCTCCAGCCAAGCAGCTCCACCTCAACACTGCAATTGAATATCAACTTAGATTACATTCACTTGGACTGAGAAAAGCTGAGAGGCAACACTTTGTGAGTAGCTACAACATATATTTGTAGGCAGATTATACTGAATTAGTTTCAAACTCAGGTGAGCTCAGGTGAGCAAGGTAATAGAGGAATGTGAAACGTACAGGGTGCAGTGTGACTGTCAATAGGATCTTGTGGGAACAGCAGAGGGAATATCTTGCAAGGAATAATATTGATCTGGAGACTTCTTATTTCATTCTACCACCAGCTACCAAGCTGTTGGCCCACTCGTGATCTAGTTAAAATATCTTTGACACAAACAACAAATGGAAATTCCTGGAGAAACTCGGGCAGTGTCTGTGTAGAGAAAACATGTGAGTTAATGTTTTGAGTTCAGTAAATCTTCTTCAGAGCTGATAGTAGCTAAGAACAGGTGGCATTTTTGCTGATTATGGAGGAGGGGGAGAAAGGATTGAGAGGGGACCCAGAGAGAGAAAGAAAAAGGTAACCAGACAAAAGGATTGCTGATAGTAGGCCAGGAGAGAAGAGATGCTAGATGGGTATAATGAGTGCCATTAATAGTTGGAAATGGGTTGACTGTACTGAGAGAAATCCACTGCATGATACAAAATGGAAGAAGGTGGTCATACTCTACAATTGTTACATCCTGAAGGCTGTAAGATCTCCAAGCAGAAGACGAAGTTGTCCAGATTGTGTTGAGTCTCACTAGAGCACTATATTGTAACAACTCACAAAGTGTTGCCTCTCAGCTTTTCTCAGTCCAAGTGAACGTAATCTAAGTTGATATTCAATTGCAGTGTTGAGGTGGAGCTGCTTGGCTGGAGATACTATCTTTTAAACCAGGTTATATTGAAGCCTAGAATGAACATGTTGGTATGGGAACACAATGTTGTGTTGAAATGGAAGGCAACTAAAAGTTGGGGTCATTGTAACAGATGGAATGTAGGCATTCCACAAAGCAGTCCCCCAAAGTGTGCCTTGTCTCCCCTGTGTAGAGGAGGCCACATTGTGAGCAGCAAATACAGTAGACTAGATTGAGTGAAGTGTAGCTGCTTCACCTGGAAGGTGTGACTGGGACTTTGGATTGTGAAGAGGAAGGAGATAAATAGGCAAGTGTTACACCTGTGATTGCATAGGCAAGTGTGGTGGGATCTTTGAGGTCACGTTGACATCACAGAAGTCACATAGCAGAAGGTGCTTGCATGGATAAATGTACACAACATCTGCCACCAAAGCCAATGAGGCCAAGTTAAAAAAAAAGACAGGAGCTAAGCAAGAAACAGATACATTAAATTTTAACTGTTCATTCTTTCCATTCCCACTAAAAAAAAACAGTTAAAGTTCCTTATGGATTCATGACCCAATATGAACAGGTCTCTGGACTTTAGTGATGATATTTATTTTAATCTAGTCGACCCAGGTGATCATTGCTCTGTATTTGTCAAATTGCCTGCAGGATAAACAGGATAAATTCCTTTGATTCTGGGCTTCAATTTTCATCGGCTTTCACAGGATTAACAACCTGACAGTTTGTTTCATGTCCTGCAACTTTGAATGCATTAATCAGTTGCCAAAGGATGATGTGCCTTTGTATTTTAATATCTTCCCTGGATGGGGTTTATTAATATGCATTTCCAACTTCAGGAGCTCAGACATTGGGGAATTCAGTTTAAAAATCCTTTTTCCTTTAAATTCTTATTGAAAATGGTCTTTACCATTCTAATGTAATGAAAAGAAGACAACTGAAATTCTGAGAATAGAAACAATCTCAATGCCCACAAAGAAAAGATGGATGCTCTTTATACAAAACACTTAATGCAGAAAATCACAATATAAAATATCAATGTAATGTTTTGAATCATATAATTTCAGGGCATTTATTTTGTGATGTGAGTTGAATTATTAGAAGATACAGAACATAGTGAGCTGGAGAACTTTACAACAATCAAAATAACTTCAAAATAGTTGAGCAATTCAGTGCATTTTGTAAATGGTGTAGTCATTTTTCTCACTTCTGATTGTGATTGAATCAGAAGTATAATTCAGCTGTTTTTCAATTGGATTGATTTATCTACAATGCGCTGCATGTCAAGGTATCTAACAGAGCCTGCATGTATAACATTTGGCACATTGAATATGTTCTCAGTAGAGAGGGAGGCAAAGGAGAACATTATTATTAATGCAA